>NC_044355.1:33038410-33338410 GCF_007364275.1 Archocentrus centrarchus | reverse complement strand
ATGACTCTGTGGTGGCATCAGCCATCTTCTATGCAGCAGTATGTTGGAGCAGCAGCTTATCTACAGCTGAGAGGAAGAAGATAGACAAGCTCATCAGGAAAGCCAGCTCTGTCCTAGGATGTCCTCTCGACTCAGTGCAGGTGGTGGGAGACAGAAGGACTCTGACCAAAATAACATCACTGATGGACAAGGTCTCCCATCCCATGCATGAAACTGTTGCTGAGCTGGAGAGCTCCTTCAGTGACAGACTGCTGCATCCTAAATGCACAAAGGAGCGTTACCGCAGATCCTTCCTCCCAGCAGCTGTAAGACTTTATAACCATCACTGCTCCCAACAAAAACCACAATAACCTACACAATGTAGGATAATATATAATATACTGTAAATAGTCCGGCCTGTTAAGGTTCAACACACAGGCACATCATGTACATTGTATATAGTGTTATTATTAGTAGTATTAAGGATAATCTTGTTTGTTGATTTTATATATATTTATATTCTTTTCTTAATAGTGTGAATTATTATATTTTTACTTATATTTATAATAACTGCGGCTGCTGTTACACCCAAATTTCCCCTCTGTGGGACAATAAAGGCTGTTTCTTCTTCTTGTCCATAATGCAGTAATGCAGCTGTCACACTGTCAGCACTGCAAGCATTTACTGTACATCACTTTAAATAAATATGATCTGTATAAAGCTTTAGCCACAGAACACACAATAATCAATCATTTGTTGTGTTGTAATTGGTCATGCACAGTTAGACCACAATTAGATCTTATGAACATTTGAGTGAAGATGAGGCTGAAATGATTTTAAGATTTAAAATAGAACTAAATGTATTTTAAATGCAGCCTACAGACAGTCTGCATTCTGAACACTTCATTTTGAAAATGTGTTCACACACTGGAATTCCATCATTAAATGCTGTCAACATTTTGAATGGTACAGTGTCTGAAATTCAGCCGTAACAGTAGTGCAAGAGGAAACATTTTTCCAGCATCCAAAACAGCAGCTTTTTCTTTTAGTAACCACCATTAAAATTTTTACTGCGAAACAGCTGGAGGTCCTTCATCAACCACCTGATCAGCAAGTGTTAAGGTGAAGAAAAGAAAACTTTGTAGCTGCTCCATCCACCGCTGTTTGTTCACACGACAAAAACTGCGGTACAGACTTAAAATATGTAGATAAACTGTTAATAAAAAAGTATTTCTTATCCGATTAATCGATTAATCGTTGGAATAATCGATAGAATACTTGATTTCTAAAATAATCAATTTATTTAGCCCTACTCTGATGAAAGTAAATTTTGCATTTCCTTTGGAAATCAAGGTCTCAGATTCTGGAGGAAGGGAGGAGAGGCACAGAATCCACATTGGCTGAGGTCCAGTGTAAAGTTTCCACAGTCAGTGATGGTTTGGGGTGCCGTGTCATCTGCTGGTGTTGGTCAAAATGTAATATCCACATATTTGGATTCAGGGTCTTTGATGGTTGTGACTGTACTGCCCTATGGGTGGAGATAGGGATAAAGATTTACAAAAAGCAAAACTAAGAAAAGAACAAATAACACATAAAGCAGTACTCGGCTATGGTTAAATAAGAGTAAAGAGAACATAAAGAATGCAAAAAAATCAGTGCATTTACAGTTTTCACCAGTTTGTCCATGAAGAATGCATTATGTTTTGCATTATTTGCATTATGTTGGGGTGGCTGTGGCTCAGGAGGTAGAGCAGGTCACCTACTAATCGGAAGGTTGGCGTTTGATTCCTGGCTCCCTGCCAAAGTATCCTTGGCCAAGATGTTAAACCCCAAGTTTCTCTCCGACACAAGCAGAGTATGAATGCATGTGAATGGTAGACAGTAAGTACTTAGTTTCATATGGAAACTGGTTTTGTGAGTGGGTGAATGTAAACATGTTGTTTGAGTGCTCAGAGTAGAAAAGCGCTATATAAGAACTAGTCTTTTTACCGTTAGGAAATAGTCGTCTTCATTGGATGAGCTTTACCTTGGTGTTAGCTAGTGTTCTACCACACTGGACAAGAGCACAACAGTGAAAAGGCAGCATTTGATGCTTTGAAGTAGTCAAGATGGCAAAGAGTCAGCTGCCTCCAGGGCCCCCCAGGAAGCAGGTTTATCTAATAACTGAGTTTGTTAACCCTGAGATGAGGGAAACTTCAGGTTTTCTTTTCGAGAAAGTGAGTTAATTTAAACTCTGAGTCACTTAGTGGGGGTAACAGTCTCAGTGAATTAAACCTGCTCCTGGTAGGTATAATTCTCTGACTCCTCCCCTCCTGCTGCACCTGAACCAGCTTACTGACACTCATTCATTTCCTCATTCATAAAGAAGTTCAGGTTTTTACAAACACTGAAATTCCAGTCAGATGTTAATTTGGCGTTTTGTGTACTGAACATGAGTGCTTTTACAGTAATTTACTCAGCAATGTATAAAGACAGAGAGCGCGATTATGTCAGACTCATTAACAGCTCAGAATTTATATAGTCTCCATCTTTGTCACTTTTTGACACTGTGGACAGTAATGCAGCTGTCACACTGCATTTACTGTACATCACTTTAAATAAATATGATCTGTATAAAGCTTTAGCCACAGAACGCACAATAATCAATCATTTGTTGTGTTGTAATTGGTCATGCACAGTTAGACCACAATTAGATCTTATGAACATTTGAGTGAAGATGAGGCTGAAATGATTTCAAGATTTAAAATAGAACTAAATGTATTTTAAATGCAGCCTACAGACAGTCTGCATTCTGAACACTTCATTTTGAAAATGTGTTCACACACTGGAATTCCATCATTAAATGCTGTCAACATTTTGAATGGTACAGTGTCTGAAATTCAGGATCTTAATCTCAAGTCAAAATCAAGTTAAATCAGTCTCAGTGGGTTTACCCAGTACTGGATATGAAGCTCAAAGTCTTCATATACTCTGTAAAGGCTCAGCAAACCATGTCTGGACTGTAAGTCCACTTGCACGGCAGGACGGATCCAAAACATATAAGGATCACAGATTCAGACTGGATCAGGCCCAGATCAAGTTTGGCTGTGGTCATTTCCTGATGATCCAATTCTCCATATTTTTATTTTCAGTTTCTGTCACACTGTCATGGTCGGTGCTGCTGTGTTCCTGTTTTGAGTAATGGGCTGGGTCTGGGCTGTTCCTCCCTTCGGGGAGGATGATTGCTCTCTACTTCTGTCAGCAGCCTGTGTCATGAGAGTTGGACTTATCTGCCTGCCCTTCCCACAGCCTCACCTTTAGGAACCCACTCCAGCACTGACCACCTCCTCCATGAATGACCTCTAACACCCTCCAAGTAAACTCACAGCCTCCTGTTTTCCCTCACTATGAAACACTGGGTTTAAGCAATAAAGAATAATTTCTCACTCTCTCTTTTCCTTAGAAGACGCCCTGAGGAACCTGTGCCTGCTCCATACCCATGCGCGATACAAGTTTGAGAGAACAAGTCTGCCAGTTAAGTTTACCACTTTACTGGCTGTTTATTCTTGTTAATTTACAGCTTCAAATAAAGTTGACTGAGTCTGCACATTCTGCTCCTGCATGTCTGCTCTTGAGTCCCTCTCGCTGGTGACACAAACATTTTGTGGTAAAAGGAGAAAACTGAGGTCTGAGATTTAGAGGGCAAAAATGTATTTAAAAAAAAAAAAAAGGTCAAAAGTCAGTATTGCACAGGGCATCCTTGTCAGGCATATGAGGGTATTAATAGGATGGTGGGAAGGGCTCCTAAGGGTCAGGTGCACTGCTGTTCAGTGCACTGCCTGTCCTTTGCAGACATTTTAAATATATTCTTTACCCATTTTGACACCACAGACTTTAAAAAAGGAGCAGTAGCATAGCAGCTGATGTAGCACCCAGCCCTACAATTCATCTGTCTGAAGAAATGGTTGGTAATTGTTTGTTAAGGATGTAAAGCACCTGGGCTGGATTTTATGCATGATGCATTTTTAAAGTCTGTTCAGCACAGTTGAAGGGTGTCCTAACCAAACTGTTTCAATTTTGATTAAATACATGTACAGTTACAAATATATGGAAGACTTCTATAGTGAAACCACTTCCCATAAGGCCAGGTTCCAAAGCTCTTGTCCAGTGGTTTTGACCTCTGTACTGGTAAAATTATAGAATGGTTAGCTGTCATCTCACCTTAGCTATAGTGAATCACGTGGACCCTATGCAGTCTGCATATAAACCACACAGGGGCACAGAAGATGCAACAGTGTTTTTAGTTAATATAGTTCTACATCACTTACAGCAAACAGATGCTCAGGCAAGAATCTTATTTGTTAATCTGACTTTATCCTTTAATACGAGGACACATATTTTTTGGCAACTATTAATCGATATGTGGGTAAGTTTTTGACTGACTGTCCACAGAGAGTTCGTATTAATCGTGTTTTTTCTGGTGAAATCATTAATGTTAATGTTATATCACCATTGTTATTCTCTGTTTGTATAAATGACATGCAGCTACAGGACAGGAATGTGAAAAATGTTAAAATATACTGATAATAGGGCTGTTTTTGGTCTGTTTTACAGGAATTTTAATTGTGATTATTTTGCTCAGGTTGGCAGAAGAGTGGTTTAAATTGTTTGGTGATTAATGTCGACAAGACAAAAGAGCTTCTTTTGAATGACACAGTACCTGTAACAGGTCTTTCATTTTCTGATCCGTCTCTGGAAGTTGTTTTAAGTATCTGGGAACATGTATTGTGAGCAGCAGGATGAATTCTGAAGTATGCAGGGCTGCACTCTGTTCCCATTTTGCCAAATGCTGCAAAACTGATGAGACAGCACTTCACAGTTCAACTGGATCATAACACAAAGCATGCTGCAAAAGCAACTCAGGAGTTTCTCAATACAAAGAAAGGGGATGCTCACCCAGAAGATCACCTGATCCTGACCCAACATAGCATGCTTTTCTGTTCCCAAAGACAAAGAGACCCAGAACCAAGCAGCAACTGTTTCTGGGTGGCTGCAATAAAGGCCTAGCAGAGCATCTCAAGGGAAGAAACACAGCATCTGTTAATATCTATGGGTTCTAGACTAAAGGCAGTCTTTGACATCAGAAAATGTTCATCCAAGTATGAAAAATAATTTGTATATTTAAATTTGTTTGTTTAGTCTCTGAAAATGGAGGGGCTGCTAATGCTGTGCACTAGCCTCTAATTCTGCAGGAGAGATTTTCATTAGAATAACAATAAAAGGAAACCTGGACAGAGAAATGGGAGGCAAAGGGACGCAGGTTGTTTTGAGGCTGATCGGTAAGGCTAATAAGCTATGGGCTCTGGTAGATTTGAAAAGATCAATAAGTGGTTGACTGGACCAACTATTTCACAAGTAAAATATTTTGTATGTGAGACTAGTCTGGCGGTTATTGTATGACACACTGCCTATAAAACCCACGAGTAGTGTGTATATCTTTGATAGTGGCCCTTTCTCACATCCACACTGGTTTTCAGTGGTCCCTTAAGTGCTTGTCATGCTTGCATTGCCGCTTACTATGATGATCCCTGAGGGAGATCACTGTTTAAAAAAAAAAATGGAGAGATGGAGATTAAAAACATACCCATGCACCAAATACCAAACACAGTAGATCAAATGCAGCAGTAAAATGACAATATAAAAGATGCATCACTCCCCACCCCCTCTCTGCTCCTCTGTCTCTCTCCTGTTATTTTGCCTGGAGGTTTGCCTCACTGTCAGACTGATGGCTGTCAGTCTGCACAAAGCTAAATGAAATAAGTCAAACTGTTTAATATTCACACTACATCTAATAAATCTGTACAGAAGTTTTGTAAGCCTCTTTGGTGTTTCATTTCAATATTTCATGGCATCAAGCACAGTTGCCAGGTATTTATAGCCTCCTGAACACCTCAGTCCAGATGCATTAGTCAGTGGGTCCCATTCTTAGGTCTATAAATTAGCCATGTGGTCTTTAAGCAACTCTTATTCCACAGTGACAAAGTCATTAATATGGAACGTACTGCTGCAGTGAATATACTATTTGCTCAGTTTCCATTCACTGAGTGCTAAGTTAAAACAAATGAGCACTCTGGGGAAAAAAGTGACTTTTACATACTCCTTTCTGAATGCATAAAAGGAAAACTCAGAAAGATTGTTAGCATGTCATCAATCAGCAACTGTCACTTCACCAGGAAGTTACAGAACAGGTTTTTTATAGCTGTGAGGTGCTGCTTATTTAGCTCACACTGGAGAAACTGAATCTGAAACACCCTGAACATATGAATCAGTGGTGGAGAATTTTCAAGACACATTCTCACAGCCTTTTTTTTTTTCCAAGGCACTAAATGAATGGACATGATTTTAACAGGACGAAGCTCCTTTATGTGCCTACGTTACAAGCCTGACACTTCATTTACTAAAATTAACAAAAGAATGTGAAGAATTAAAAGTTTTGATATTATGTCAAAGAAGTCAATGCTAGCATACTAATCAGTTAGTGCATACCTACTACCTTAAGAAATAACACTTTACATGCTGCAGAGATTACTTACATCTAATATGTAATATGTGCATGGTGTGGATTACCTTCTCTGATTTCTCAAGTTTAAACATGATCTACATACAGCTACTGAGTGAGAAGCTACCAGAAATGTTGGTAAACACATCCACCAACACAAGGATTACTGACCATGCAGGAGCTCCACGGGGGCCTTTGCAGGAGTGTCAGAGCGTTTCTGTAGATGGCTTGAGCCAAGGTTGAGGGTCATGCCACATACAGGAATGAGACAGCTGTCACTGGATGTATAAATCATGGGTGGGAGGAGGAGTGCAGAGCAGTAGCAGATGATTTTGTGGATTGTGCTGGGAGATGTCATCTGCTTCTGAATATGAAAAGAAAAAAATAAACATAAAACAGAGAAATGTGATCAAAGGAGAGAGGAGGACGGCTAAGTAGTCCGTCTCTATGCTGGGACAGGATATTTATATGGTGTAGGAGTATAAGTACCTGGGTGTCTACATCGATCACAGACTAACTGGAACACCAACATAGAGGCTATTTTAAAAAAAGGGATGAGGAGACTCTATTTCATAAGGAAGTGGAGATCCTTCAATGCCTGCAGCAAAACGCTGGAGATTTTCTATCAGTAAGTTAGTGCAGTGCACTGCTGGGAAAGTACTACTTGGAGCTGGTGACACCAACAGACCAAAACTCATCAGGAAGGCTGGTTCTGTGATTGGCTGCAAACTGGACGCTTTTGAAATGATGGTGGACAGGTGGTCACTGAACAAACTGTTATCCATCATGGATAATCCTGATCACCCTTTGCACCGCTTTCTGGACAGGAAGTGGAGCACTTTCTCTGAGACTGATTGAGCTCCACTGTGACAATGACAAATACGGAAAATATTTCACACCAAATAAAATAATTGGAAAATGAATGAAGAGCATCGAGAAAAGTGCAAAAAGCCAGCCCACTTGAGCTCTACCTGTTGGGCAAACCTTGGAAAATGGAAAAAAAAAAAAAAAAAAAGGACAAGATATGACAACATGGATTGAGTCAAAGTAAGTGTAAAGCTTTGTGACCTGTATAAACTTCTAAGTTTACATTTTATACAAGTTTTTTTTCCTAGAACTTTTCCAACACAGTGCAATGATCTCACATCTGGAAACATTTCTTTGCAATTGTTTCAAACCACATCATTACACTCTGTTCTCTTTCATTTCTACTCTACATGCAGAATATAGACATCAAAATGAAAGCATTTTTGTCTTTTGTCTTCTATTCCAGCGATATTATTGCTCCCAGCACTACTTGCAACCTCCAGATAGCCATTTTTCCTTTCTTCTGATCCCTCTTCATACCTTCATACCAAACTGAAATACTTTTCTAAAGCAACAAGGCAAAACTCAGGTTATTTTCTAGCTTTCCACAGTGTCTCCTTGTATCTTGTTAAGTCTTTGTCTCTGTTTGTATGCCTCAGTTCTCCATTTGGTTACTTTTCATTTTATTTTGTAAACCCTCTGTCTCTCTTGTGCCTTGCTACCCCCCCCCGAAGTTATTGTTTTGATTATTTTGTCTCATTACTCTGTGAGCAAACCCTCGATTATCTAATGTGTATCTATTTATAGTCAAGCCCTTCTGAACCTCTCTTTCCATGCTAATGTGTTCCATGTTCCTGAGTTGTCTTTTTGAATCTATTTTTAAACTGATCAAATTAACCTTTATAGGAAACATCTTTTCCACTAAGCCCTGACTTTTGGCAATTCCAGACATGTTGTAACTGGCACACCTTTTTACTCAAACTAAGAATAACTAGTGTGTGCTGTTTAATACCAGCTGTTCCAGCAAGAAGCACTCTCCCTCCTCCTCTACAGCCTTTCTCCACTGCTAAGCCCTACTGCCTCACCACTGGAAGTGGATCAGGTGACCCTGAACCATCCCTTTGTTGTCCTGCAATAGACCTAGGCTTTTGGGGGGTTGCCATGATTAGTGTTTCTTTTTCATTCACATCTTTTACTCTGTTTATACACCACTATGCATTTGATCATTAGTTATTAAACACTGGCTTTCTTCCACAGTATGTCTATTGTCCTGTCTCCCTCTCCTCAGCCCAAAGCGGTCATGGTAGATTATTGCTTCTAACTGAGCCTGGTTCTGCTGGAGGTTTCTTCCTGTTAAAATTGAGATTTTCCTTCCCACTGTCACCAAGTGATTGCTCATAGGGGGTCTTTTTGGTGTTTGGGTTTTCTCTGTAATTATTGCAGGGTCTGTACCTTACAATATAAAGCACCTTGAGATGAATGTTTGTTGTGATTTGGCACTATATAAATAAAATGGAACATGGACCAGCTCCCAGCCACATGGAAAAAAAAAAAAAAAAAAAAAAAAAACCTTGTGGCAGCAAAAATCGCAATCCCCAGCCTATAAACTTCATAAAATTCAGTGAATTGGCATCCTTTTTATTGGACTTGGACCTTGAGTCAATGGCCTCTGAAACCTCAAACAACTTGTCAAATGTCTGTTCACTGCACCCCGTGGCCACCACCCCAGCATCACTCCAGCTGTTCAGAGCCAGCTCTAATGCCATCTTGTCACCACCAGAGACTGCTCTACCAAGCACTCACTCAACTGCCCTGTCTCACCTGGTTGGCCACCAGAGGGTCTCCACCTCTGATGTTGGCCATCTGCTCTGCTTCATCACTGACCACCTTCTCTGCCACCTGAGGAGCCCTCCTGCCCAGCTTTGCCCAGAAGCTCAACTTCACTTCCGGGCTGTCCTCCTTAAGTTTCCCTCAGCTCTGCTACACCTTCAAAATACTCTATGGAGAGGCTCCTCTGCTCTGCCCTACCTCCGGCTGACCCTTCTTACTGGCCCTTGGCTATCCTTTCAGGGTTGCCCTCTGAACTGTCTTCCGCATCCTCTGGATGCTTGTGCTCCTCATTTGCTGTTTTGATTCGGGTGACTCCTCTCTCTTTTATGCCATGCTTTTAGTTTTATTTTTATTGGTTCAGAATTTAATTTGAATTTTTGGATGTTCTATATTGAACTTAATAAAATACTTATTTTTGTTACCTCTGACTGTATTTTGAGTTTTGACTGTCCTATATTTGGGTCGTTAACCTTTAAGGACTAAGATGTCATGTGGCCTGATTATTCAAGACCGATGTGTGTTCAGCATTTTACAGTGAGCCAGTGATTCACAGTTTGATTAAGAAGCATATATAAGTATACATGTAACAAACAAACACATAACCAAACACACAATCAATCATTCCATATATACAATTCCATACCCGTTAATACATGTAATCAATGGACTACAGAGAAAAGATTAAATGATTTAAAATTAGAGCACAGCTAGGAGACCCTGGTTAGAGGTTCAGAGAGGCCAGCTGCCATGACATTGTCATGGCAGCTGGTCAATGTCAATAACAGGATTTTAAAGTGGATTCTAAATTTTACTCGGGGCCAGTGATGGGATGCAAGAATAGGTGTGATATGAGAATAGCAATTAGTGTTTGTTAGCAGCTTTACTGCTGTGTACTGCACCAACTGGAGAAGGGCTATGGAGGACTGAGATAAGTATTTAAAAAGTGAGGTACAATAATCAAGGTAGGAGAAAATCCAATTGTGTAATAAAAGAGGCTGTTGAGGCTCTTAAGATTAACAGAAAAGTACAGCTGTGCATCATCTGCATTAGCAATGATAATAAATTCCATTAAAACCAATAATCAAATGGTCCAAAGGCAACATATATAAAGATAACAGACTTGGTTCAAGGATTGAGCCTTGGGGGACTCCACATACAAGGGATGCAGATGAGGACAAGCATAAAGAGTGATTTTTAAACAGAGGAAAGATGTTGGCTGTTTTAAAATAATCTCAAATGTTGCCCAATGAAAATGACTGATTTATAAGAGACAGAAGCCAGAGGGAGATGAAAGGTAGAACCTCAGGAGGAATAATGCCCAATGGGCCTGTATATGAGTAACTGGCCAATCCACAATGGGGGGGAAAAAAAAGAAAACCATCATTCTGATTCATATCAAAAACTACTCACTACTCAAATGAGTCCATTTGCCTTCTAAAAAGTATAGGGTCACATATGGGGCAGCTGTGATTCAGGAAGCAGAGCGGGTTGTCTGCGAAATTGGAAAGTTGATGATTTAAGGCTCCTCCAACCTCCATGCTGAAGTATCCTTGGGCAAGATACTCCATTCCAAGTTGCCCCTGATCCATCCATCGGATTGTGAGTGTGAGAATGTTGGGAAGTGGTTAGGAATAGGAAAAAAGCATTTGTATGTATCTGCATGAGAATGGGCAGTACGAAAGTGCTTTGAGTGCTCAAAATTGAATAGAAATGTGTTAAGTACCAGTCCATTTACTTCAGAGGGTTAAATGATTTATTCCCTGCTTGCAAGGTAGAAGGTTCGAATCCACAACCAAATGTATTCTATTTCCACTTTCCACTGTCCTAAACAAAATGCCCGGGCACATTGTGATCGCTATGTCATAACCCTTATTCTTCCTTGTGTCACTGTAGCTCTGACTAACTGTTGCTTTTCATTTACTGGCCGTAAAGCTGTGACAGAGCCACTCCACACTGTTAACACTTCATAATTCCCACTCTGATAAACTCACATCTCCACCACTGTCCTTGCCATGAAGACCTCAAAACCAATCAGATCTTATCAATGCATGATGTGGGCTTTTAAATTATTAATATTAGACACAGATCAGATAACAGATGAGTTTTAAAGCAGATTATAAAAGTGTGATCTGTTTCTATTTTTTGATATTCTGAAGAATTCCTATCTGAAAGACCCCTTCGGTCATGATTCAGGGATTTTGGTGGAAAACAATTCATCTTCTGCCTACATAATATTTTTAGATAGGGGATGTCATAAAATAAACATTACAGTACAATATATAACTCTGGAAAGTGATATAGTTTGTTAATATAAATGGCACATGCTGCCAGACCTGTTTTATCCTTAGGGTTCTCCCAAATGTTTCCACTATAAATAGTACAGTTTCATTCTGCAGTATTTTTATATCATGAATGAATTGCTTGGTTTTATTGGAGGATTTTTAATTATCTTAATTTTTCTGCTAACTGTGGGGCCTAATGATAGAAATGTCATTCAGTCAGTGAGCCATTCCATCTGTTCTACCGGTCATCTTTGATTTTCATCCAGACTAAAATCTCAGCCACTGAGCAGATTGTCATTAAATTTGTTAGATACTGCACAGCTTTACATTCCAACGTCAAAGGTCAAAACTTGAATTCAGTTACTACTCTCACCCATCAAAAAACATTCTTGAAAAATACATTGAAGGTAGTTGGTGGTTTTAACTAGCACCATCTTTTTAGAGCTAGGACTTGTAAAATAAAGAGCGTACTTTATAGTACAGCATCCTGTAATGGGCCCTGTCTGAGGAAGAAGTGGATGCTTATTATTTAAACTGTCATGATACAGCTTTGCCCTCTGTTATTCCAACTGTTTTGATGTTTGATTCCTTCCTCTCGTCGCTTATTTTCCCGTTTGTGTGTATATGTCGGTTAAATTGTCAAATTGGCAGCATAAACCTATATAAAACAGATGGCTACAACAAAATTTACAATTTCCTTTCAAGGCGACAGAAAACAAGCTCTCCTTTGATAAGCGTTTAATCTGGCTACACAGCCACCAAAGGCAGAAGACTGTCACACAAAACTATCATAATTGGGGTTATGAAGCATAAGCAAAGCAGCCAAGTCTACACAAAGCCAAAAGTAAGCCATCAACACTTACAACACGTTTGATAGCAATAGTGCAGCAGACTGATGAGACCCTAAAAGAGCAGAAAAGGTGAACAAGAGGTGAGAATCCAAAAGACAAGACAGATGTGACACAATAGAAATGGAAGTTATGACACCAAGGCTGTTAAAAGTCCCCTAAACTGTCCCCTCAAGGCGCTTTGTATTGTGGGTAAAGACCCTACAATAATACAAGACCCTTTCAATGCCCCTGCTCAATAACTCAATGAATAAAATTATTAACAGGGATTTTATGTGTGTGTTTGGCATTAATAATAGAATTTCAGAATACATGAATTTCCTTGGTACATCTAGGATTATAATTTTAGCCATGCAGTAATTGTCTCAAACATTCTACACATTATTATTTGAACTAACAGCACTAACAGTGCATAGGAAGGGAACAACTGCAGCTGGAGGTAGTGCAACAATTTCACAATACAACAGTAAGGTAGTATCAAAGGAATAAAAAAGCCATGACATATTTAAAATTTCCTTTGAATTAACTTCTCTTACAAACGCCTATCTAGAGAGGGTGGGACTTATTTTTTCTCTTCTTTCTTTCTTGAAGAAAGCATATAAAATAAAATTATACTGAAAATATTTGACAAAACAAAACTAAAGTACCAACTGTAATTTCATTTAAAAAACAAAAACAAAAAACAAAACAAAAGCAAACAAGTAATCTCGCTAACTCTTCTTAACTTTGTGACAGAACCATAGCAGCAAGAATGACAGAGAAGGTTTACAAGACGGCAGTGAGACCTGCTAAAAGCTAACAAGATACCATTATTAATATATAAAGATAAAATACTCCAAGAATTATTGCAACAAAAAATAATGTATTAGGAATGGTATTCAGAGTGTTTTGATTACATACAGTGGTATGCAAAAGCTTGATAATTTTCATGATTTTCCTTTATAAATCATTGGTTGTTCAGATCAGCAATTTCAGTTAAATATATCATATAGCAGATGAACACAGTGACATTTGAGAAGTGAAATGAAGTTTATAGGATTTACAGAAAGTGTGCAATAATTATTTAAACAAAATTAGGCAGGTGCATAAGTTTGGGCACCCTTGTCATTTTATTGATTTGAATACCTTTAGCACTAATTATTGGAACACAAAATCTGTTTTGTAAGCTCATTGACCCTTGACCTACATACAGTACACAGCTGAATCCAATCATGAGAAAGGGTTAAGGTGGCCAATTACAAGTGTTTCTCCTCTTTGCATCTTCTCTAAAGAGTGGCAACATGGGAGCCTCAAAACAACTCTCAAATGAGCTGAAAACAAAGATTGTTCAACATCATGGTTTAGGGGAAGGATCCAAAAAGCTTTCTCAGAGATTTCAGCTGTCAGTTTCCACTGTGAGGAACATAGTGAGGAAATGGAAGACCACAGTCACAGTTCTAGTTAAGGCCCGAAGTGGCAGGCCAAGAAAACTCTCAGATAGGCAGAGGTGAAGGATGGTGAGAACAGTCATACTCAACCCACAGAGCAGCTCCAAAGACCTACAACATCATGTTGTTGCAGATGGTGTCACTGTGCATCGTTCAACTATTCAGCGCACTTTGCACAAGGAGAGGCTGTATGGGAGAGTAATGCAGAAGAAGCCTTTTCTGCACACATGCCACAAACAGAGTCGCTAAAGCACATTTGGACAGGCCAGCTTCATTTTGGAATAAGGTGCTGTGGACTGATGGAACTAAAATTGAGTTATTTGGACATAACAAGGGGCGGTATGCATGGTGGAAAAAGAGCACAGCATTCCAAGACAAACACTTGGTACCCACAGTAAAATTTGGTGGTGGTTCCATCATGCTGTGGGGCTGTGTGGCCAGTGCAGGTACTGGGAATCTTGTTAAAGTTGAGGGTCGCATGGATTCCAGTCAATATCAGCAGATTCTTGTTCAAGAATCGGTGAAGTTGAAGTTGCGCCGGGGCTGGATCTGATAAAACTCCTGTTTAACAGGAAGAAACCTGAAGACAATACACATTTCTGTCTTTAGGTCTGGAAGCACAGTCACCTTCTACTATGTAGGGCACAGAAAACAGAGCTGTTTTTAAGTTCCCTTTCGCAGCTTGTGTTCTATATAACAGATTCAAGCTGAGTGCATTCATTAGAATTAAAATTTAGATTTGACTAACATTTCTATTCTCACGTATTCTTTTATATCATTACAATAATATATAATAAGGTTGGGTTAGCTTTACACAAAATATAGCTGGTAGAAACATTTTTAATTTCTTACTTTGATTATATTTCAGAGCCTGTACGTTTTACTTTTACTCGAGTAAAGAAATTGAACTTTTACCACAGTATTTATTTAATACAAGTACGAGCACTTCTACTTAAGTACAGAAAGTCAGTACTTTTGCCACCTCTGTATAAAAGTCACCTCGTAGCTGCTACAGACTGGTGACAGCCAGGAGTGGAAGCTCAGCAGTTGACTGAAACAATCCACCTCATGGCCAAGAGTAAGAATTGGACTGCGTTTTGTTTGGAAGTGAGTAGTATGAAGCAGTAACATGAATAGGCAAGGACTCCTTTTAACAGCTTTTCTTCTCTGCTCCTTCTCTCCTCTACACACAGCACTATAAAAAGAATTACTAAATGCAAAGACATTGCAAAATCTTGAACCAGCTTATACCATTAAACAGTTCACCTGAACCCTAAACATGTAACACACAATCACAACCATTTATTCATTTTTTTGTTTTTTAACCTGGTTGAAAGTCTTTTAACCACACAGGTGGAGCAGCAGTTCTGGCACTCCTTCGTTGAACCACAGAGTCATAGTTTTCTGGTTTTGCTGCTTTAAGTGGGATATCTGCTGAATAGTGTGAAAGCCTGGCAGCATTCCACCTCTTATTGTCACTGAGTACATAAGTACTTCCTCCAATCTGCTTTTAACAGACAGTGGTGGGGTGAATTTTGATGAACCTTTGCAAACATGATCAGGTCTTTTTACCCTCACCATATCACCAGGTCTGAATGTTGGTTTCTTTGCTCCACGGCGTTTGTCAGTATACAGTTTAGACTTCTCCTGTTTCACTTTCACTGTTTCTTGGACTGTGGTGCATTTTCTGTTTTCCTCTGGACTTGGAAAGATGTTCACTTTTGATTTCATCCTCCTGTTGTGCAGTAGTTCTGATGGGGATACTCCTGTTGTGGCATGTGGTGTTGCTTTGTAGTTTTGTAGGAAATCAGTCACTGTAGTTTTCCAGTCTTTCTGCATGTGTTCAGCAGTCAAGATTGTCTCCTTGAGGACTCTATTCCATCTTTCAACAGCACCATTGCACTGTGGATGGTACCCACTGGTACGCAGATGAGATATTCCCCTTTCTCTGAGAAAATCTACCAAAGAACTGGAGAGAAACTGTGGCCCATCATCGTTGACTATGTAGTCAGGGTTCCCCTCTCTGCTGAAAATAGAGCGCAGAAATGTAAGAACAACATCAGTAGTTACAGCATGTAAGAATGCCACCTCTGGCCATTTACTATAGTAGTCCACTAATGTTATAGCAAATCTACATGATGAAGAAGCAATCTCAAAGGGACCCAAAATTTCCAGAGCCACTTTCTCCCATGGTTTGGAAGGCAGTTCGATGGGTTGGAAAGGAGCAGGCGCAGTTCGATCAGATTTGTCATTCATTTGGCAGGTGGAACATGAAGAACTAACAGACTGAACCATTTTGTCCATCTGAGGCCACCAGTAAACTTCACAGAGCCTCTGTTTTGTGCGAACGACACTCTAATGTGTGTCATATACTAGATGAATGACAGTAGCATGCAACGCAACAGGAACAACATAGTGATGCTCACCCCTCATGACCAGATCCTGAGATGCAGAAAGTTAATTTCTGATGGAGAAGTATGGTGTTAAGAGAGGGTCCACATCCTTCTTGCACTTTGGCCAGCCCTTCTCAATCTGTGAACAGAGGAGTTTGAGTTCATGGCACTGGGAGGAGGCAGAAGTGAACTCAGCCACAGACAGAGCTGATATGACGGATGCAACCACATCAGGTTCATCCACAGAAGTAGAATCCACGGGACTGGCAACCGTGACAAACAGTCCGCTGTCTGGTTTTGTGACCCCGATCTGTATTCCAGCTCATAGGTGAAGCACAGTAAACGTGCAGACCAGCGTGCGACTCTCATGCCAGCACGGCCAATGCCTTTGGTGTCAAGCTGTGTGGTCAGTGCCTGATGATCAGTTCTCAGTGTGCAGCATCACCCCCCAGGGATAAGACCTCCATTTTTCAACAGCCCACACAAACAAGCAAGCGCCTCCTTTTCCACTGTAGAGTATTTTCATTCTGTAGGGGTCAGAGTTCGAGAAGCAAATGCCACAGTTTGTTCAGTATCATCTGGATGCATTTGTGTCAACACGCCACCCAGTTCATAGTCTGAAGCATCTGTGGTGACAATGGTTGGGAGAGAGGGGTCAAAAAGAGCAAGCACTGGGCTGTTCAGTAGAAGCTTTTTTAGTTCTTTAAAGCTTCGATCAGCCCCTTCAGTCCATATGAAAGCAGAGTCAGCAGTTTCTCTCAGTACAGCCCGCATTGGTTCCACTGCTGTAGCAAAATTAGGAAGGAATTTACTGTACCAAGAGATTAAACCCAGGAAGGAGCATAGAGATAGCAGATCATATGGTGGTGGAGCATCACAGATAGCTGCACTGTGGTCGGGGTCAGGAAGGATGCCATCCTTGGAGATGACGTGGCCTAGGAATCTGAGGCTGGACTGTCTGAATGTACTTTTTGCATGTTGACTGTCAGACCTGTATCTGTAAGATGCTGGAGAACAGCACGCAGGCGTCCATCATGTTCCTGTAGAGAGGATCCTGCAACAATAACATCATCCAAATAATTGTGTACACCAGGTAGACCTTTAAGCAGCGATTCCATCATTTTTTGGAATGCAGATGGACCAGAGGCCAAACCGTAAGGGACACGGCAGTAGCGGAAGAGTTCTTTGTGTGTGATAAAGGCTGTGAGGTCTCGACTGTCCTCATGTAGTGGAAGCTGGTGGTATGCAGATCTATGGTAGAAAACACAGACGCACCCCTGAGCTCACTCAAAAGCTCCTCCATGTGGGGCAAGGGGTGACTGTCGGCAACAATAGCTTTATAAGGTTCTCTCAAGTCAAAACATAGTCTTGGTCTGCCCTCTTCTCTTGTCGTGACCACAACGGGAGAAATCCAGGGAGAAGCGTCAGTCTGTTCAATAATGCCCTCCCTCAGAAGCAGCTCCAGTTCCTCTGACACTGCTTCCTGAATTGCAAAAGGAAGACATTGGAATTTTTGCTGGACTGGGACTGCATCCTCATGTACCTTAACTTTGTACACGAACCCAGCAACACAGCCAATAGGAGCAGAGTCTGTCTTTGTTACCAACACAGGTGTAGCAGAAGAGACATGTCCAGGAGGTGGGTCATGGATTGAATCATGGTTAAGTGTCCATTTCACTTAACCATGTCAAACATCCTATCAGAGGAATGTCCTCCTTCAAGTAAGTAACTTGTTTCACTTGAGATGAAGTTAGGTGACTCTTAGAAAAAATATCTGTTGTACAGTGTTATGTCTGTAAGGGTGTGTGTGTGTGTGTGTGTGTGTGCGTGTGTGCTTCGGTACCGTATTTTCCACTGCTGTCTCCTGCGGTGCCAAAACAGGTCCAGAGAACAAAGTGAGATTGTTTGTGTCTGGTCAAAATTGCAGGACTGTGGGTGGTGATAATCGTGAGTGCTGTTACTGTCATGAAACAGGGCACTTAATTGCTAGGTGCCCTGTGCTTAGACAAAAAGAACAGCAGAAGAGTCAGAAGTCCCCCATGTCTGTGGGTTTAATCTCCCCGCTGCCTGAGATGCTCTCACCTCATGAGTTGGAACCTAGCCGTGGGGTGGAACCTGGTTTTGAACAATTTATCACCAAAGGTTATGTATCTAGGACTGGTGAGGGGAAAGATATGGTGCCGGTTACTATTCTTCGGAATAGTAACCGAAGCTCATCAATCTTTTATGTTGGACCCTGTGTTGCCACTGTCTGATGAGACTGCATGTATGTCAGATGTGCTGGTATGGGGAATCGAAATGAGTGTTATCCCTGTGCCTTTACGCATGGTGTACTTGCATTCGCCTTTCGTAACCGGACGTGTTAAAGTCGCAGTGAGGTCCCAGTTGCCTGCTGAAGGAGTTACGTTTATTTTGGGGAACGACTTAGCTGGTGGACGTGTTTTTCCCACCCCAGAAGTAGTTGATGTGCCTGTAGCTTCAAGCTCTAGCTCAGACACATCAGTGTTGGATGCGTCAAGTGTGTTCCCTGCTTGTGCTGTTACTCATGCGCAGTCGCGTAAATTTTCTGATGTTGTTGGCTGTGCTGACACATTTATGGCTACGTTAGGTGAAAGTCTCTTTCCTGCTCCAGTGACTCCTGCTGAGGGGAGTACGCCCTGGAAAAGGGATCTGAGTTGAGCTTAGAGCTAAATAGGGATTTGTTAAAAACGATTCATCTTTAAGTGTGTACATGACCTCTGCTGCAGTCTCCAGTGAAGAGACGTGCCCCGTTTATTTCTTCATACAGGATGGAGTCCTCATGAGGAGATGGTCTCCTGATCCAAGTGGTCTGCACAGGTGGGGGTACCGCAACCCTATCGGTTACAGGTACTTGGGCATCTTGGTATAAAAAAAACCTACCACCATGTGTTGCGCAGTTTCTTTTGGCCTGGGTTAAAATCGGATGTGCTGAAGTATTGCCGCTAGCGTCACGTATGTCAGATGGCAGGTAAACCAAACCAGGCTATCCCACAGGCACCTTTACACCCTATTCCAGTGATAGGAGAACCTTTTGAGAGAATAATCCTAGATTGTGTGGGCCCACTGCCAAAAACCAAAGCCGGTCATCAATACATACTTACGGTAATGTGTGCTGCCACAAGATTTCCTGAAGCATTTACCCTGCGATCGCTGAAAGCAAAAACGGTTGCGAAGGCCCTTACTACATTCTTTTCTACATTTGGGCTACCACATGGTGTTCAAACAGACCAGGGTACCAATTTTATGTCCAGGTTGTTTGTACAGGTTCTGAAGGAGCTGGGAATAAAGCACGTAACCTCCAGCCCATACCACCCGGAGTCACAAGGTGCTTTAGAGAGATTTCATCAGACTCTGAAAATGATGCTGTGGAAGTTTTGTCTTGACACTGGTAGGGATTGGGATGAGGATTTGCCCTTGCTGTGGTTTGCCGTGAGAGAAACCACTCATGAGTCTCTAGGATTTCATCCCGTGGATCATGTGTTCGGTCACGTGGTACGTGGACGTCTGCGTCTCCTCAGAGAAAAGTGGTTGTCGGAGACTCCGCAAGCCCAATATAACGTGTTGGACTATGTTAGTAGCTTTAGCGAGAAGCTCCATCATGCCTGCCAGTTAGCACAGAAGAATTTAGCTCATGCCCAACATAAGATGAAGGTTCGTTATGACAAAAAATGTGTTACCAGGGATTTTCAACCTGGTGAAATGGTATTGGTGTTGCTGCCCTTATCAGGATCCAGCTTACAAGCGCAGTTTGCAGGTCCGTGGAATGAAAGATTAGTGATACAGACTATGTGATCCACACTCCAGATAGAGGAAAGAAAACCAGAGTTTGCCATGTTAACATGTTGAAACGCTATATCCCGAGAGACAGCCCAGCTGCCCCAGTCCCTGTGTGTTCTGTGTCTCCCTACAAACCTTCTGATGATGGTTTGACTGGGAGAGATGATGCGAGAGTGGGTCGGCTAACAAACTCTGAGGTACTGAATAATCTTGAGTCATTCCTGGCTGACCTTTCCGCCACTGCTAGAGCTGACATTCTTGCCCTCATAGAAAGCCACTTGTTGCTTTTCTCTGACCATCCCCAAAAGGAACTGAAAATGTCCTTGCAGACGTCTTGTCCTTGAGTTGGAATTAAACACTGTTTAATTCTTGGTGATGGGGGTGTTACGTCTGTAAGGGTGTGTGTGCGTGTGTGTGTCGGTTGTAATATGCTAATTTGTCTGTGCAGGTGCCTGGTTTCGATTGGTGCAGTGTGCTCCCGCCTGCGGACGATTGGCTGCAGTTGAGGGCCACGCCCTATTTAGGAGGCTGGATGGACAACTCGGGGAGGAGAGCATCATTTGTGTCCCAAGCGTCCAACCAGCCACCATAGTAAACAAGTGTTCTGATCCAGAGTGGGTAGGGGTGACCCTCCAGTTTGTTTACTCAGTTTTCTCCTATGTTGGTTATAGGTAGGGAGGTAAGACTGTGTCATTTCTTTTGTTTCTTTTTGGTTTAGGTCAGACTCGGGATCACGGTAGTTTTTAGTTCCCGTTTTGTTTATTGTTTTGGCCTGGGCTCACCCTGATGTGAATCGCTCTGTGTGTTTGTGTCTATGTGAACCAATAAAGCATTTCTGATATTTTTTTACTAGACGGTTGTTGTGTGGCTGCTTGGGTCTTGGGGGTGAATGGTGTTCTGATTCATGTTGTGCTCCGGGCCCCTAGACGGGTCGTAACATACAGAATCTCTGTAATGATAGAAACTGACGATCCTGTATCAATAAGTAGTTCACAGTCAGCAGCCTCCCCTGAAACAGCTTCAATCTGCACTTTGCAAAGTAGTCTGTCAGTAGCATTAACTTCTTTTGCGGTCATCATGAGCACAACTACTTCAGGCATTACTTCTCTAACTTGTTTCTCTGAGGGGCAAACGCTAGAAAAATGTCCAGTCTTAAGACAGCTGTTGCATTTTGCTGCGGCTGCAGGGCAGTCTCGTGCATTCGCCAGGTGATTTGTGGAACCACAGCGATAACAGGCTCGCGCTGTTGGTAGCACGGTGCATGTGTGGCTATTTTTAGAAGCAGCAGCCTGCCGGTCTCTAGTCTTGCGCTGATGAAGTCCTTGCTGGGCAACCGCGTGAACAGCTGCAGCTCCACTAAGGAGTTTGGATAAGTCAAGGGCATGTTCCACTTCACATGCTAGTGTAATAGCAGTGTCCAATGTAAGTGAGGGTTCCAATGAAAGTCTGTCTCTCACCTCCAGTGCATAAGCTCTCTCGATAAGCTGGTCCCATAGCATCTCGTTTTCCATGGTTCCATAATCACATGTGAAAGCCAGCTCACGTAAAGCAGCCATTTATTGCCGCACAGTCTCATCAGCCCATTGCGTTTGCTGTCGGAATCGATATCTTGCTACAACATTCACCTTCTGTGCAAATTGTAGCTCCAACGCGGCCATCGCATCATCATATGAAGTGCCGGTGTTAGGCAAGGTATAAAACAAATGTTGCCCCTCGAGGCCAAGTGCATGAATTAGTAGAGCACGGCGTCTAGCATCGGACCAGGAATTTCCAGTAGCATGAATCGCTGTTAAGTAGTTCTCAAACATTTATTGTATATCTGTATATTTTGATATAAGTTCCTGGAATGTAATAAGGTTTCCATCTTGGATAATATGTTCTAAATTATTTACACCCTTATCACGCCATAACGGAAAATTCAGCATTTTCTTTTTCTGACAAATATCTGGATTGTTCCAAATGGGTGTTAGTTTACAGGGGATAAGTGAAGACTTAGTTATTTTTTTAAATTCCCACCAGGCTGTCAGAGAGATATTTATACTGAGGCTTTTATAGCAGTTATGATGTTTAATACTGGGACTAATGAAAGGTAGATCCAAGATTTTCATTTTTCCACGAAGTGCCTGCTCTAGATCCAGCCATGGGTTGTCTAATGAATTGGATTTGATCCATTTTGAAATATACTGCAATCTACTGCCTAAGAAATAGTAATAAAAGTTTGGTAATTCTAGACCACCACTGTGTTTTGGCTTTTGTAAAGTTTTTAAGCTTATTCTTGATGATTTGTTTTTTCATAAAAATTTTGAGATGTTTGAATCTAGTGACTTAAACCAAGGAAGAGAAGGTTTATTAGGGATCAATGAGAATAGATAATTAATTTTTGGTAAAACCATCATTTTAATGGCAGCAACTCTCCCCATGAGTGATATAGGTAGGCTATTCCAACGTGATAGATCATCCTCTATTGTGGGGTATGATTTAATCATACCTAGTCTGAGAGCTTAGCAGAAAAATTTATGCCTAAATATCTAATATTTCGTGACTTTAGTGGGGTCCTAGAGGTTCTATGGAAATTACAATTCAGAGGCAAAACTGTTGATTTACTTCAATTGATAGAGTAATCAGATATAGGCGAGAACTTATCTATTAGTTTGATAGGCTTCAAAAGAGAAGCTTGTGAATTCCCAAGGAAAAGTAATACATCATCAGCATAAAGGCTAATTTTATGGTCCATATTTTCAGTTTGAATCCCTTTAATATTTGCATTTTGACGGATTGCTGCTATACAGATTGTTGATATCGGATATAATTTGTTCCCACATGGACTACAACCATGTGGACCATTATGGACTGTCCTGTACCTTGGGATAACCTCTGGGATTTTGCTGGCTAATTCCAAAACTCAAGCACCAGGAAAGCAGTATATTTTATGCAGAAGAGCATCTGTGAATGAGCAACACATCTGAAGCAGATGAACCACAGAGCATATCAGGTGCCACTTCCATCAGCTACGAACAAGCTCTATTAGCCTAACCCTAACTCTTCCAACCAAGCTGAGGCTACAGTTTCCACAGGTTCACCAAAATTGTATAAAAGAATATTGGAAAATGTGCCTAATCAGAATCAGAATCAGATTTTTTTTGGCCAAGTATGTTTACACACACAAGGAATTTGGTTCCGGTTCTGGGTGTCTCTCTAGTACTATACAGTGTCATATAATTCAACATAAATGCTATACTATATACAAATATAAATACAAATCTAAGAAAAGGAAGGAAGATGCAGTGTAATTTAAGAACTATACTATACAATACTATACAATGTACAAAATCTAATAAATAATAAAATAAATTAAAGTGTAGTGTGTGTTGTGGTAAACAGCAATATCTCTATTCTTTTAATTTGATGGTCTTGATTTCTGCTGCAACATTCATATGGTAGGGCCAGAATTTGAAGTAAAAAACATGAAAGCATGGCTCGATCCTGCTTTGCATCAGTGTTTCAGGCTGGTGGTGGTGTGTGTATGTGTGGGGTATATTTTCTTCTCTTTAGGTTTCTTAGTATGAGTTGAGTATTGAGTGCCACAGCCTACCTTAGTATTGGTGCTGTCCATGTCCTTTAACTATTAGAGCAATTCTGAAGGCAAACCAACATCCAACATGGTACTAGCAAGGTGTCTGTAATAAAGTGTCCAGTGAGTATGTGGAACCCCATTCTTAACCTTGTTAAAAAGTAATTTGTCAAAACATTCTTTAGTACGAGGTCAACTTATTGCTTCCAAGGTTTGAAACCACAGTTGTCCTTAATTAATTTTTTTAGTTTTATTCATTTTTATTATCATAGTAACCCAGTCTTATTTTAATATTTGTATGTCAAAATTTCCTTTGAAAAGCCATTGTCCTTGTTGAAATTGCTCATGAAAGTATTTTTTATTTTAAGTTTTGTTCATGCCTTGACTTAACTTGGGTACTTTTTTGTGTGAATTTGTATATATATATATATATATATATATATATATATATATATATATATATATATATATATATCATTAATTGAAGAAAATAAGAACAACCCGAGGTTTCTTTTCAGCACTGTAGCCAGGCTGACAAAGAGTCAGAGCTCTGTAGAGCCGAGTATTCCGTTCACGTTAACTAGTAGTGACTTCATGGATTTCTTTACAAATAAAATTTTAGACATTAGAGAAAAAATTATTCATAACCATCTCAAAGATTATTCTTCATGTTTGGCTGCTTTCAGCACTGCTGGTATTTGTTTAGACTCTTTTGCTCCAGTTGATCTTTCTGAGTTAACTTCAATAGTTACTTCCTCCAAACCAGCAACATGTTTATTAGATCCCATTCCTACTAGACTGTTCAAAGAAGTCTTTCCAATTATTGATGCTTCAATCTTAAAAATGATCAGTCTTTATTAGTTGGCTATGTACCACAGACCTTCAAGGTGGCTGTAATTAAACCTCTACTTAAAAAGCCATCACTTGACCCAGCTGTCTTAGCTAATTATAGGCCAATCTCCAACCTTCCTTTTCTCTCAAAGATTCTTGAAAGAGTAGTTGTAAAACAGCTAACTGATCATCTGCAGAGGAACGGTTTATTTGAAGAGTTTCAGTCAGGCATTTAATCATTATTGGTATTAATCTCTGGCTCTCTTCCACAGCATGTCTTTCTCTCCCCTCAGCCCAACCGGTCGCGGCAGATGACTGCCCCTCCCTGAGCCTGGTTCTGCTGGAGGTTTCTTCCTGTTAAAAGGGAGTTTTTCCTTTCCACTGTCGCCAAGTGCTTGTTCATAGGGGGTCGTTTTGACTGTTGGGTTTTCTCTGTATTATTGTAGGGTCTTTACTCACAATAAAAAGCGCCTTGAGGCGCTTTGTATTGTGGGTACAAAATTCATTTCAATTTTATATAAATAAAATTGAATTCAATTGAATATATATATATATATATATATATATATATATATATATATATATCCCACAATCATATCTGTCTCTGGAATATAAATTACATTGCTAAAAATAGCGATAAATAAAGCAGTCCCAGTGTGCATTAAGAAGCAGAAGTGCAGACTGGTAAACCATAGATGACAGCCAAAAGCAAACAAAACCCAACTCAGTGATAAAGCTGGGTAGGGCATAGACTGAGCCCCTCAAATTCCACTGTATCAGAGGCCATCTGCTTGTGTGCTCCACCAGATACTCCCACAGAAAACTGGAAAAACATGATTTTTTTTATGCTGAACACTCTGCAAAAGTAATACCTTTGTTGTACTTGAAATTAAAAAAAAAAAGCTCAAATATCTAATCACAATACTGTTTAATCAAAGAGGTGTTTGCTAATGTTATAAAAGTGCATCGTTCCCAGACATACACATTTCAGTCTCAAATATGTTTGCAGTAGAATCCTGGAAAGGATTCAATTGTTCTCCAGAAGGTCGCAGTATAACATGTATTATAAGAAGTCTGCATGTGGAAAAACAGATTGAACAGACACAATGTAATCAAATTTTGTTTGGATCAACATGGGACTCTTGGACTTTTTTTTTAGTTTGCAAGGAAATTCCTACTCCATCCAATCAATGTATTATTAATTGAGTAGGAACAGCAGTAGGGAAGAAAGTAGTAAGAGAAGTAAGTAGTAAGAAAGTAAACAATAAGATAAAGAAGACTGTACAGTATTTTAACAAATTTGTATCAACTTTATATCATCTATTATAACAACTCACTTATAAACTGGAAACTAATAAATAAACTTAAGTATAGTTATTAGTTACCAACAAGTGAAATGATAATGATAAATAATTGATTGATCTTTCAGGAGCTCCTGCCCATCCCAAGAACATAGGGAGTGTGACTGTAGATGACATTAGCAGAACTAAATAGGTATCACAAGTCTTCCTGTATTTCCAGAGACCTTTCTATCCATGAAGCATTAAGCTCTATTACCCCAGCTCCGGACACCTGCCTTGTCTCTGGAGTGAGCCAATCTTTAGCCAGTTGCTGTTCAGTAACAATTCCATTTATGCCTTCAATGAATCCTCTTTTTCCTCTTGAGTTTAATGGACATGGGAGACTGAATGAGATTATGATCTGTCCAACCATCATTTGCATCAGTCATGGCTTTTGTGTTCAGTTCACGGAGGTCTCTCTCACACAATGACATAGTCAATAAGATGCCATTGCTTTGGAGCTGTGGTTTCTCCAAGATGGATTAAATTTGATTTTCTGTCATAAGAGATAGTGATGGTGAGTTTGTCCTCTAAGCATTTGTTGAGAGGCAGAACACCATTGGAGTTCCCATATCTTTCTTTCCTATAGTGTCCTTCCAGAGATTGTGGTCCCTGCTGACTCTTGTGTTGAAGTCTCCCACTTTGCCATGGGGGATTCTTGACATTATCTTACCTAAGCAGGAGTAGAATGTTTTTACTTCCTCTTCAGAGTCTAAAGTAGGGCCACTGGCTCTCACAAATATTGATATCTATTTGTTTTTAAGTGTTAGACAAATGGTCCTGAAACATTCATTGAGCCCCACAGGCAGCTCAGAAAGGTGATTGACACACTGGGTCCTGATGGCAAAGGCAACACTATTAATCCTGGGCTCATCAGCAGTTTTTTTTTTTTTTTTTTTCCTTTCCAGAAGTGCAGAGACCCTTCTCCTGCAGTTTTCCTTTGTCTGTCAGTTTGGTTTCAGAAAGGTGCCACATTGATCATAGTTCTAGGTCTAGCTCTAGATCTCCTCTTCGGTCTGTCACTGGGTGCACTGCCCACCAGTGTCCATACATTCCTGGTTGATATTTCTGTGTTTCTGACTGCATCTGGTAATCCCTCTGGCCACTGTAATCCAGTATGTCTTCTTGAAGGGGCTTCTATGCACCCTAGAGTGGGTTCTAAAAGGGGTCCTCAGTCATGGGTGTAGCAGCCACAGGAGCTTTTTCAGCCTTGTCCTAAAACCCTAACAGCTTTCTAGCACACAACACTTAATGTGCAAGCTCATTAATTGGGGCAGCAAGATCTCACGATCCTGTCTTCATTGCTACATGCTTGTCACCATAGGACTTAATCTGGGATGTTTGTGTGGACTTCAATAAAGGAGAACACCTGTGTGTGACTTTGTTAACATGGAAAGATGATGCAAAAACAGCCACCACAGTCTTTGGACTGCATGGAAAACACTCAGGGTAAGAATCCAGTGAAATGAAGTCCAAGAGAACTGGGGCCATTTTTGGCTGCAACATCTTCCTTCCAAGCCATGTGATGCACCTTTAAAATTCAATTCAGTGAAACTTTATTTATATAGTGCCAAATCACAACAAACATCTATCTCAAGGTGCTTCATATTGTAATGTAAAGACCCTACAATAATTTCAGAGTAAAACCAACAGTAAATATCCAACAATAAAATGACCCCCTATGAGTAAGCACTGGGTGACAGTGAGAAGGAAAAAACTCCCTTTTTGCAGGAAGAAACCTCCAGCAGAACCAGGCTCAGGGAGGGGCATTCATCTGCCCCAACTGGTTGGGGCTGAGGGGAGAGAGACAGGACAAAAGACACACTGTGGAAGAGAGCCAGAGATTAATAATAACTAATGATTAAATGTAGTGATAAAATAGTGGTGAATGGAAAGAAACCCCGTAGCAGCCAAGGCCTAATGCAGCATAAGTAAGGGGTGCTTCAGGGTCACCTGATCCAGCCCAAAAAGGAAAGTTTTTGGCCTAATCTTAAAAATAGAGAGGGTGTCTGTCTCCTGAATCCAAACTGGGAGCTGGTTCCACAGAAGAGGCGCCTGAAAGCTGAAGGCTCTGCCTCCCATTCTACTCTTAAGTGTCCCAGAACCACAAGTAAGCCAGCAGTCTCAGCAAACTCAGTAGAGCTGAATCGAAATGAATTACATGTGGAGGAGTGTTGGCGTGTCTGTTCTGCATGGCGGAGTAGAACCAAATTCGGATTACTGGACTTCTGAGAGGTAACCAGAAAACTGTAAGGTCTGTCAGCAAATAGTTATGACGGCCTGAACCAAAACAATTGCAGTATTTGGAATTTGGCTCCCAGACGGCCTTGGATGGCTGTCTATCTAAATCGTCTCCTGGAGATGTTATGTAAACAGATGCTCTTCACCCCCGCCCCTTGTTGTGACCTGTATGAACTGGTATCCTGGCAACCAAGGCTGACTGTACCATCTTATCATGAACATTATCATGAACTGCTGGTCTGGAAGCTGTGTGGCCATCACAGTATCCTGCTCGTCTCTGCTGGCTGCCCCTCCCCTACCCACCCTAGCGCTCTCCAGGCTTTAAATGTGCTACTGCTTTGCTGAGGTGTTTTTTTGGAACCTCGTAAGGTGTTCGTAATGAACACAGTACGAGATGATTTTTTTGAACCTACCTATCCCAGTGTATCTCTTTATGTTTTCATGCTAAAGGTAGCGCCGGTAAAACAGCTGCACGACCTCAGACACCTGTCCCCCCTGTTTGTTTCTGTGTTTGTATTTCTCTTGGATGGGTGTTCTGGAACACAAATTTCATTATATGTTTACATATAGTGACAAATAAAGTCTTCTTGAGCAGTCTGAGAGCAAAATGCTCTATTGGGGTGATATGGTACTATGAGGTCTTTGAGATAAGATGGGGCCTGATTATTCAAGACCTTGTATGTGAGGAGAAGAATTTTAAATTCTATTCTAGATTTAACAGGGAGCCTGTGAAGAGAGGTCACTATGGGAGAATATGCTCTGTATTTCTAGTCCCGTCAGCACTCAGCAACCCGTCAGCAGTTTTTTAGGTCTGCTGAAGGTTTTTCATGGAGCTTTTAGGATAGCCTGATAATAATAATTTGCAATAGTTCAACCTAGAAGTAATAAATGCATGAATTACATTTTCAGCATCATTGTGAGACAGGATGTTTCTAATTTTAGAAATACTGTGCAAATTCAAAAAAGGAGTCCTACATATTTAATATATGCATTGAAGGACATATCCTGCTCAAAAAATGACCCCAAGATTTCTCACAGTGTTACTTGAGGCCGAGGTAATGCCATCCAAAGTATCTGGTTTGACACCATGTTTCTAAGATTTGTGGGGCCGAGTACAAGAACTTTAGTTTTATCTGAATTTAAAAGCAGGGAATTAGAGGTCATCCAGGCCTTTATGCCTTTAAGACATTCATGCAGTTTATCTAACTGATGTGTGATATCTGGCTTCATGGATAGATAAAGCTGGATGATATCTTCATAACTATAAAAACGGATGCAGTGTTTTCTAAGGGAAGCATGTATAGTGTAAGTAAAGTTGGTCCTAGCACAGAACCCTGTGGAACTCTATAATTCTCCTTAGTGTGTGAAGAAGACTCCCCATTTACTTGAACAAATTGAAGTCTATCAGATAAATATGATTAAACGGCTGCAGTGCAGTACCTTTAATACCTATAGCATGCTCTAATCTCTGTAATAAAATGTTATGATGTACAGTATTAAAAGCTGCACTGAGGTCTAACAGGACAAGAACAGGGATGAGTCCACTGCCAGAGGCCATGACAAGATCATTTGGAACCTTTGCTAATGCTGTTTCTGTACTGCGATTAATTTTGTAGCCTGACTGACGTGGAAGAGCCCTAATGCTTAATAATCCCCATTTAACTCTTTTACTGATTGGTGAAGTTGAGGACGCTATATTGTTTTTTGTTTTTGAATTATTAAGCTTAAATAGTTTTTTACTGATTTTTGGTTAGTTTGTTGGTGGTCTGGGAGAAGGCACAATCTCTACTGGGATGGGGTTTTGGGGTGATGGCAGGAGGAGAGAAGCTGCAGAGAGGCATGTAAAACTGTAACTCTGCTTCCTGGTTTCAACCCTGGGTAGTCACATTTAATTTAATAAATTTGGCCAGATTTCTAGAAATGAGAGCTGCTCCATCCAAAGTGGGATGGATGCCAATTCTCATAACAAGACCAGGTTTTCCCCAGAAACTTTCCCAATTATCTATAAAGCAACATTGTTTTTTGGACACCACTCAGACAGCCAGTAATTCAAGGAGAACACACGGCTAAATATGCCACTCCTGTTCCAATTAGGGAGGGGCACAGAGAAAACTACAGAGTCCGACATTGTTTTTGCAAAGTTACACACCAATTTAATATTTATTTTATTGACTTCCGATTGGGGCTAAACAGGCTCCAGTAACCATCACAGTGGTAGACATCCAAGAAAGTGTATATGCAGAGTTGGAGTTGGACAACACCAGGCCCGGACATGATTTACAGCTGCTGGCTAAAGACGTTTACTGCACTCCATGAATGCCTGGCAGTACAAATGAACCAACCAATAGATGAGATACACCCACAAAGGTTGATCAAAGGCCAGACAGTCCTGATCCCCATGCACCCCCAGAAAGGACCGGTCCCATTCAACTACCAGCCAATAACCTACCTCAGTACAACACGGAGACTCCTGTCAGGCACTAGCAGCTAAGATGAACAGACACATGATGGGGCCCAGAAAGGAATAGGGAGTAACACCACAGGAGCAAAACACAAAGTACTGGACTGACCAACCTGTGCACTGCCTGGATGGATTACAAGAAAGCCTATGTCTCAATGCCGCACAATATCAACAGGACCCTCAGAGTCTTTGTCAGGATTTCAGTGGGGATGTGGAAAACAACACTAGAGGCCAACAAGTCACCATCAAGTGTGGGATTTACCAAGAAGATGCTCTCTCACTACTGCTTTTCTGCATAGGCTTGAACTCCCTCAGCCAGATCAATACCAGGACTGGCTATGGATACCAACTATGGAATGGAACAAACATCGTCCACCTCCTTTACATGGATGACTTCAAGCTGTATACCAGGAGTGAACAAGACATCAATTCACTGATCCACACCACTAGAACCTACATCAGAATGTCATTCGGACTGGAGAAGTGTACTCAGATCAAAGGGGACTGCACTACCAGAAGGCAACATTGCAGACAATGAGGACAGCTACAAGTACCTTTGAATTCCACTGGCAAATGGGAACCATGAACAGGCCGCTACGAAAGCTGTGACTGCCAAGTACCTGCAGAGAGTAAAGCAAGTCCTGAGAAGTCAGCTGAATGGGAAGAACAAGATCCAGGCAAACAACTACATCCCTCCAGTCATCAGATAGCCTGGTGGGATAATAAGCTGGCCAAAGGAGGAGATAGAAGACACTAACATCAAGAGAAGAAAAACCTTCCTATGCATGGAGGGTTTCACCCCAAATTCGACACCCTGAGACTGTACACTAAGCGGAATGAAGAATGCAGAGGACTAGTGAGTGTCAGAACCACTATCCTGAATGAAATAACAAAGCTCCTACACAAACAGTTCCCTCGATGCATTTTATATTATAAGGTGAAGACCGAAAAATAATTACAAAGAAAATCCAACAATAAAAATGTCCTCCTTCTCTTCTCTCCTAGAGCAACACCAGGATGTCTACAAGTCAAATAGATCCACCGAGGATCCCATAAACTCAGTCCTTCACACAACCTTGACCCACCTGAAAATGATGGGGACATATGTCAGAATGCTTTTTATGGATTACAACTCTCCTTTTAATGCCATCATCCCAAACAGGCTTGTCACAAAGCTACACAACCTTGGACTGAGCAACCAGCTGTGTCTGTGGACAAAGGACTTTCTCAGTAACTGCCCACGGGCTGTCAGACTTGTGCCACATATCTCTCTCACCCTGACCCTCAGCACAGGAGCACCAAAAAGTTGTGTACTTAGTCTCTTCCTCTATTCCCTCTACACATATGACTGCATGCCCTGCACGACACAGTGGTGGTTGGACTGATCATTAACAATGATGAGTCAGCCTACACAGATGAAGTCTGCAAATTAATAGAGTGGTGTGAAGTCAACAACCTAACACTTAACATTAGGGAAACCAAGAAGCTCATCATAGACTCAGAGTGGGTCTTTCACATCACTGTGAAAGAATTCTGGCCCACTCTTCTTTGCAGAACTGTTTTAGTTAAACCACTTTGGAGGGTATTTGAGCATGGATAGCCTGTCTGAGGTCATGCCAAAGCAATTCAATCTAATTTAACTGGATTTGAGCCATTCAGAGGTGAACTTGCTGGTATGTTTCAGATCACTGTCCCACTGCTCAATCCAACTGTGCTTGAGCTTCAGGGCATGAAGTGATAGATGGACATTCTCCTTCGGGATTTTCTGATAGAGACCAGAATTCAGGGTTCCATCAATTACAGTAAATTACAGAAATTAAAGCAAGTTGTCCAGGTCCTGAGGCAGCAAAACAGGCCCAGACCATCACACTACCACCACCATGTTTGACTGTTGGTATGATGTTCGTTTCATGAAATGCTATTAGTTTTGCGTCAGATGTATTGGGATGCAAACCTTACAGAAAGTTCAGCTTCTGTCTTCTCACTCTACAGAATTGGCCTGGAACTTTTGCAATTGTTGCTGTTTTTGCCCAGTCTCTTTCTTATTGTTGAATCATGAACTCTGACCTTAACTGAGACAAGTGAGGCCTGCAGTTCTTCAGATGGTGGTCTGGGTTCTTCTCTGACCTCCTGGATGATTGTTGATGTGCTCTTGGAGTAATTTTGGTAGACGGGCCACTCCTGGGAAGGTTCAGCATTATTCCGAGTTTTCTCCATTTGTGAATAATGATTCTCAGCATTGTTCACTGGAATCCTAAAGCCTTAGAAATGGTTTTGTAACCCTTTCTAGACTAATAGATGACTTTGTTTCTTATCTGTTCTTGAGTTTCTTTAGGTTGTGGCATGATGTGCTGCTTTTTGATATCTTTTAGCATGCTTCATTTTGTCAAACAGGTTCTATTTAAATGTTTTCTTGAATCAGGCCTGTTTAACTCACCATTCCAAATGTGGTTAATTGTAGTTTATTCATGATTTATGTTACAGCATGTGTATGTTACAATTTAAAGTTGATATGTCTGCTATGTGTGGCATACTAAAGCTAAATGCAAAAAGGTAGAAGAAAGTATATTCCATGTGAAAGATTTGAAGCCTTTCTAGTGTGTTTTTCATATGCGTAACATTTAGTATTTATACACCAAGGCACACATTTCTGTATTTACTGTATTCAATAACCTATCAGCTTAACCTCACCAGTGTTTGTGTACGTGTTATACGTGCATGTGTTATTTCCAGTTGCAGTCTTGTTTTCCATGACAGAAAGAGGATGAGGAGTTGTTGATGGCATTGCTCATTTCCATTCTGCCTGCTCCACACCTTGCCATGTTATTTTATGATGTCTTTATTAGTTGATTTGCATATTTATGTTGGCATGTAAAGATATACATGTCTCTGTGTTGTGAAAGATTTCCAGTCCCTCACACTTTTAATCAAAGTCCCTCAAAAACATAGGACATAGGAAACTATATAAACCTGCTGGAAATTAATTGAGCATCACTCTAAGTATCTGAGACTGCTTTTTTTGATAAATTACAGTGATTGATGACAGCCTTGGTTACTTTGATGGATGGCAGCTTCATAAAACATTAGACAGACAAACTCCAGCTGGTATGAAGTGGACTTTGTTTGCATGAGCACACTGTGCATTTGTATTTTTAATTAAAACAACAAACCATGTTTCATTATATTGATTTAGGTTTGTAAAAAGCACCTTTGTTAAGTTAGAACATATGTACTATTGACAGGCTGTACTCAGATAGTAATGGTGAGCTGCTTTTTCACCCACTTTCAATCCTGTCCTTGTATTTGATCATTTTCAGAGGAATGTTTTTGCTTGTTAAGCCACTTAGCACTGACCTGTGAACCATCCAAGCATAAATAAGGCTCCTAACTCAAGGAATGAAGCAGTGTTGTGTCTACACATAATGGACAAATTAACAAACAACCAATTTTAAATTGTATCTTTAGGCACTTTGTTACTAGAAGCCTGTCACAAAAGCATACAAATTGCTCCCATTTCTTTGGTTCAAACAACAAAATTCCAACAATAAGTCTGACAGTTTTATAGGCATAACATAGTATTTTTGCAATCACAAGGTAATTCCAGACAGGTTTATTTGTGGTTCCTAGGGTACTTACTGTAAAAGTAAAAAATGAAGCAGGGCCTTCAGCTTTCCGGCCCCTCTTCTGTGGACCCAGCTCCCAGTTTGGATTGGGAGACAGACACTCTCTCTATTTTTAAGATTAGGCTTAACACTTTCCTTTTTGATCAAGTTTACAGTTGGGGCTGAATCAGGTGACTGAACCCTCCCTTAGTTATGCTGCAATAGTCAAGGGCATTGGTTTGGGATTAACACCGGTAGGGACATGAACCCATTTCCAACCTCCCAGTAACGCCAACTTCAGGTCAACATTATTTTGTTATTTTACAACATATTTTGCTCACTCATGTTCCACCAACAGCATCCATCATCTCAGACCAGACTGAAATTCAGAACTGTAGTAAGTACTACAGTCTCTGGAGCTTGAAAAGGGGCGTCTGGACTTTTTTTGTTTCTTGATGACATTTCACCTCACATCCAAAAGACCTAAGCTCTCAACCAAAAGGTGGCAAGTCCCAGGTTTTTAAACCCCATCGTCCCCTAGCGAGATGGTTGGAAATGTTGTAGGTGACTGAGTTTCTACTCCTGATAATGGGTTAGAGTGGGACTCCTTCTTTGTGGATCTTTGGAAGTCCATAAATGCATGGAGTGGTTTCTCCAGGGTAAAGACAGTAGTAAGTACGATGGTCAATGGCTTTTTCTTTTTTGAGTTGTTGTAGGCAACAGTTATCTGTTACAACAACATTATCAGCAGTATAAACTCTGCCACCTACAACATTTCCAAGCATCTCGCCACCATTTTTTCTCCCCTTGTCGGCAACACACCCCATCACATTGAAAACTCCATAGACTTTACCAACAATGTCCTTAATCTTGCACTGAATCTAGATGAAACCATTGTGTCCTTTGATATGGGTTCACTTTTCCACAATATATTTCAAATACAACGATGGTTTCACTCACCACATCAACTCAATGTATGAATACATAAGGTTTATCAGGGAGTATACCAGGGATAATAGTTTACCGTTCGAGGACTGTGCGGTGCTTAGATGGAAGCCTCAACATTGAAGTTTACCACAAACCCACACATACACCTACTTTTTGACTCCCACCACCCACTCGAACTTGGGGTGATCAGGACCCTGCAACACCGTGCAGATGTTCCCTCTAAGCAAGAGGGAAAAAAAAGGAACACACACATGTAAAGAAAGCCCTTAAAATATATGGTTATCCCAACTGTGCTTTCATCAAATCAGCCAAGATGCACAGGAAAGAAGGGCAGACACAAACTAGGGAGAATAAGTATGACAAGAGGAACAACATTCTCATCCCTTATGTGGCAGGTTTGTCAGAGAAACTCAGAATTTTCTCCAAGCATGACATCCCAGTATACTTCAAACCAAGTCACACTCTAAGGCAAAAAATGGTCCATCCCAAGGACAAACACCCCCAAACACAAGATAAGCAACCTAGCGTATGTTGTCCAGTGTTGTGAAGAGTGGTTGGACCACTCTACATTGGAGCAACCAAACAGCCATATCACAAATGAATGGCACAACACAGAAGAGTCAGCTTGACAGGACAAGACTCAGCTGTAAATCTGCATCTGAAGAAGAAAGGGCACTCTTTGAGGATGCCAATGTTCACATTTTGGACCGGGAAGACAGATGCTTTGAAAGAGGAGTAAAAGAAGCCATCTATGTCCCCTGTGAACAACCATTACCGATGGATTACGTCACCAACTTTTTCTAGCTTACAATGCTGTCCTGAGCTCGGTCCCCAGGTCCCTCAACCTCATTCAGACCTTTGTTCAGGTGACCTCACTAGGTTACTAGATAGAAAGGGGTTGAAGTCCCAAATTTGTTTCACCCAAATCCACTGATTGTAATGTCTGCGTAGGTTCTCAGTCATCCAGGTCATAGTAGTCTCTGGAGCTTGAAAAGGGGCAACTGGATCTCTTTTTGTTTCTTGAAGACATTTCAAGAAAGGCTTCTTCAGAAAACTGAAGAAGCCCTTCTGATGAGAGTGGTGACCCACGTCTTCTTTTACACTTTGGCGCAGGTGATTAAGCACATAAACAATAGTGGGTCACAACCATCTCCAGAAGACTATACCCACTGGGGTTTAAAAACTTGGATCTTCCCACCTTTTGGTTTGAGAACTGAAGAAGCCTTTCAGATTGTGACTCACTATTGTTCATGTGCATAATCACATGCACCAAGGAGTGAAAGAAAGCGTGGGTCACCACAATCAGTGATTTCAGGTGAAACCAATTTGGGAATTCGCCCCATTCTATCAAATGACCTATTGAGGTCACCCAATGAAAGGCCAAAAAGAAGCGATCTATGTCCACTGTGAATGACCATCAGTGAATAGAGGAGGTGGACTACATCACCAACTGTCCCGCATCTACAATGCAGTCCTGAGCTCCCTCCCCAGGTGCCTCAACCCTCATTCACATCTTTGTTCAGGTGACCTCAATAAGTCAAATGATAGAATGAGAGGTGAAACATCTTCAAGAAACAGCAGAGGAATTGTTTATTTGAAGAGTTTCAGTCAGTTTTCAGAATTCATCATGGTACAGAAACAGCATTAGTGAAGGTTACAAATGATCTTCTTATGGCCTCTGACAGTGGACTCAATTCTGCTCTTGTCCTGCTAGACCTCAGTGCATTTGATACTGTCGAGCATAATATCTTATTACAGAAATTAGAGCATGCTGTAAGTATTAAGGGGACTGCACTGCAGTGGTTTGAATCATATTTATCTAATAGACTCCAATTTGCTCATGTAAATGGGTAAAGGTTAATTATAGAGTTCCACAGGGTTCTGTGCTTGAGCAAATTCTATTTACACTGTACATGCTTCCCTTAGGCAGTATTATTAGATGATATAGGATACATTTCCATTAGTATGCAGATGATACCCAGCTTTATCCATGAAGTCAAATGGCACACACCAATAAGTTAAACTGCAGGAATGTCTTAAAGACATAAAGGCCTGGATGACCTTTAATTTCCTGCTTCTAAATTCAGATAAAACTGAGGTTATTGTACTCAGCTCAAAAAATGTTAGACACGTGGTGTCTAAACAGATACTTACTTTGGATGCCATTAGCTTGGCCTCCAGCAACACTGGGATAAGTCTTGGAGTCATTTTTGATTAGGATATGTCTTTCAGTGTGTGCATATTAAACAAATAAGTAGAACTCCTCTCTGTCATCTGCCCAGTATCTCTAAAATTAGAAACATCCTGTCTCAGAGTGATCCTAAAAAATGAGTGTTCATTACTTCTAGGCTGGACTACTGTATGCCATTGTTATCATGCCCTGAAACATCTCTAAAAAGCTTCCTGTTAATCCAAAATGCTGTTATGCTGCTAAAGGCTCAGACTGCTGCAAGACTTTTCCACTCATCTCTTTTTAACTCCCCATGTGTTTATACCACTGCAGCATTAAATAAATTTCAATAAATTTTATTTATATAGCACCAGAACTATAACTAACAGTTGCCTCAAGGTGCTACATGCTTGTTAACTCTCTGAGGTCCACGTGGACAAGAACTCTAATCCCATATTTTGGAGACAAGCAAAAAGTTTTTTTTTTTTTTTTTTTTTTTTTTTGGAAAACATAAATGTTTTGTCCAAATTGTAGCATTATACTATGCACTACATACCCTTTCATCATATTTCTATTTCTTTGATATGTAAGAAATGTATGAAAACACAGGATAACAAGCTGTAATTATACATCTGAAAAAACAAAAACAATACATGCACGCCTACTTAAAAACATCATTAGACCTCAGAGGGTTAAGCCAGTTTAACGATGGGTTAGGTAGAAAGCGAAGGCTAAGGCGGTGGGGACATCAGTTTTAGGGTATGATACACATTGACAGTCACTGCCTGTGTCTTCAGGCAAGGCCACAATCCAAAAACACCCCAGCTGCTACACTGACAACTGGAAATGGCTGGAGAGTCATTGTACTAATGACTGAGTGTGTGAGTAGCTTTGGTGTGTGTGTGTGTGCGTGTGTGTGTGTGATAATTTAGAACACTGTTCCTTAAGGCAGGAAGAATAGGACCAGTCACTAATAGAACCTTTGTTTTGAGGGGAAGGTTAAATTTGTATTTCTGTCTAATATAGAGAGCAACTTGCTAAAATAAGCAAAAACTCTTTGGTCCCTCTTCTCACAAGAAAGCAAAAAACAGTGAGCACAATACTTTGCTACTTCACTACCATTTGTCAAAACAGTATCCTTTGGAGCACTTTATCCCCTCATGAGCCCTGTCCCATGGTGCCAATGTTATTAGAATTCATCCAACTGTAGTATCCCAGCATACCACACACACACACACACACACACACACACACACACACACACACACACACACACACACACACACACACACACACACAAATCACCTCACTATTGCAGACAATCGTGCACAACATGTGGGTCACCTGTGCCCTGAACACTCTGTATGTTGTGAGATGAATGCATTTCTTCTAAATAGGTGAAATATTATATGGAGACTAAAATAAAATCTCCCTTACAGCTAATCCTTTATAATACTCCAATACTTATAAGTGTTTATTATAAATTCATAATGACTTTGAATACTCCAGTGTTAATTACTTACCAGTGTTTACTTAGGTATTACTTAGGTGTAATTATAGTCCAATAAACAGACTGATTACCTAATGATTATTGAATAAATAGTAGTTATACTTTACACAGTATGTAATGTAAATAAACAGTAATAATACTTGGTCAAAATGGTTTTATGAAGTGAAAAACCCAACAGTGCTCCTACTGTAACATGTCTGTGCAGGTTCACAGTCATCCAAGGTCATAGTGGTCTCTGGAGCTTGAAAAAGAGTGACTGGACTTCTTTTTGTTTCTTGAAGATGTGTCACCTCTCATCTGAAAGGCTTTTACAGTTCTCAAACCAAAAGGTTTGGGAGAAAAAAAAAGAGCCACCTCAAAAGGACCAGACTCAGCTGTACATCTGCATCTGAAGGAGAAATAGCACTCTTTGAGGATGCCAATGTTCACATTTTGGAGAGGGAAGACAGATGGTTTGAAAGAGGAGCAAAAGAAGCCATCTTTGTCCACTGTGAACAGCCATCAGTGAACCAAGGAGGTCGATTACGTCACCAACTTTCCCCTGCTTACAATGCTGTCCTGAGCTCCCTCCCCTGGCGCCTCAACCCCCATGCACACCTTTGTTCAGGTGACCTCAATAGGTCACTTGATAGAAAGGGGTCAAAGTCCCTAATTGGTTTCATTTGAAACCACTGATTATAATGACCCACGCCTCCTTTCACACCATGGGGCATGTGATTATGCACATGAACAATAGTGGATCACAACCACCTCCAGGGGACTATGCCCACTGGGGTTTAAATACCTGGGTCTCTCCACCTTTTGGTTTGAGAACTGAAGAAGCCTTTCAGATGAGAGCTGCATGTCTCTGCATGTCTGTAGAACTTTCTGAGTGAATATGACTGTATGCAACCCTGAGTATATTTTAAAAAATGATGTTAAGATATCTGCAAACTTTGTGATATCATGTTGAATTTAGAATAAAATGCAACTAAAAAGTATGCAGAAGTAATTTCTATCTGATGGCATGATAAGTTAGCATATGTCTGTTTAGTTTATTTGGGTCCACTCGATCAGAGAAATCAGTTTCCAGGCTGCATTCATGGAAACTCCATCAGAAGATCACTCATGAGGTTTGCATTGTAAATGTGACTGAGCACAGCAAAGACCATTTCCCTGCCCCCACAAAACACACCCCACCCATATCCATAAAGTTAACAGTGGTCTAATACTGCCATAGTCCTGGGTTTGTTGCCCAGTGTCTTGAGTTTTTGGACTTTGAGCTTTGTTTTGTTTTGGCACTATATAAATAAAATTGAATTGAATTGTCAGTCAGTTAGTGAAAGTGAGTTTTTCTCTTTTATGCTGCCCTGTCCAGCTCAGCTTTTCCACTCTATTGTCTGGAATAGCTTCAAGGATCTGGACAGGGCATTTGCGATCTTCACTCGCATTGCCAAATCCCTAGATCTTTGGACAATGTCGGGCTGAATGTGGTGGATACCATTATAAGAAATAATCCTCTACTACAACAAAATCCCAGGGTCTCAGAGCTGGTAAAAGCTCTAAAAGAATTAAGAGAGCAGATACAGGCCTGAGAGTTGTCTCTCTCTCACCTCCATGTCGCTGCAGAGCCACGTGAACCAGTCAGGAAGAGCAGCTGCAACAGCAGTGGCACCTGAGTCAGAGTCTTCAGAGGGTCCCACTCAGTCTGAGCTTCCGGTTTCTGCTTCACCAGAGCACCAGCTCATGATTCCAACCAAGTTATCGGAGGGGTTTCGTTATCTCCACCGTGGGCCTCCTGTCAAGTCCCCCGAGGGTCTCCGTTACCACTGCCACAGACTACAAGTCAGCTGTGGATCCCTGTCATTGTCGACCTTCTGCCAAGCCGCCAGAGGGTCTCTGCCATCGACGTCAGCCTCCTGCCATGTCGCCCATGAGTCCTGAGCCCAAGTCTGAGTCTCAAGGTCACCAACGCTGACCACTGGAGGTGTTCCATTATCTTTGCTGTTGTTGGTCACCTGCCAAGTAACCTGAGGTGTCCTGGCAGCCACCTGCTAAGGCTCCGGACATCCTCCGCAGACTGCCACATGGCCAACGGCCAGAGCTCCTCTGTCTCTGCTGCTGGCCATGCTGCCGACCCCCTCATCTGCCTCGTTCATGCCGCTGGCACAGCCGGCCTTCTGAACTGCTTCGCCTCCACGGTGGGCTTCCACCACTGGGGCTGGATCCTTGGCCTGAGCAACCCCCTGAACTGCCTTGTTTTTGGACTCTATGGCTCCCTTTTTTTGTGTGTTTCTTTTGTCTCAAGCCCTCCGTCCTGGCCTCCCTCCACCAGCCCGGGTTCAGACTTTGTTTTCTGGTCATGGCCGTCGGGAGCCAGCCTTTGAGTGTGGGTTACTGTCGTGGTCCTGGGTTAGTTACCCAGTGTTCTGAGTTTTTGGACTTTGAGTGTAGTTTTGTCAGTGTGGTATGGGTTCTTGGTTTGACTGGGGTTATTTTAGATCAATGTGCCTGCCACAGCGGTACATGACAAATACGCTTTAAACTGAGTTGTTCACTCATTATACAGTACTGTGCAAAAATCTCTAATTTCTTTATATTTTACAGGAAATAGGTGCAGCCATTTACTGAAATGTGCAAACATACATGGAAATGCAGTTTATAAAGTTAGAGCAGAGCTTGAAAGTCAAAATTTGGTATGACCACCTTTATTCTTCAGCACAGCCTGAACTCTCTGAGGCAGCTTCTGTAATTTCTTGAAGTTGTTCTCTGTCAGGATGATCCCACACTGCTTCAATAATGTTGGTATCTGGGCTCTGGGGAGGCCAATCCATGATTGATATTGTTTTTCTGTCCAAGCATGCTTTTACTGCATTGGCGGTGTGTTTGGTACATTTTTGCACTCATAATCCTCTCACCCCCAACCAGTCACAGCAGATGACTGCCCCTCCCTGAGCGTGGAACTGCTAGAGGTTTCTTCCTATTAAAATGTTTTTCTATTTCGTTCCCGCTGTTGCCGAGTGCTTGCTCATAAGGGGTTGTTTTGACTGGTGGATTTTGTGTAATTTTTGTATGGTTTTTACTTCACAATGTAAATTGCCTTGAGATGACTATTTGTTATGGTGTTGTGGTGATATATAAATAAAATTGAACTGAATAATTTCAGCAATTTTGACAAGATCTCTAACACCACTGGCTGAAACGAAACCCCAATCCATGACAGACCCTCCACTGTGTTGTACAGATGGCTGTAGACTCTCACTGTTGTACCTCTCTCCCAACCTCGTCCATACATATTGATAACAATTTGAACAAAAATTTCCATTTTGTATTCAGCACTCCTGCAAACTCATTAAGTGCCTTTTTTGAGTAATTTATAATTCATGGTTAAGTGGGTTAAAAAAAACAACAAACAACAAAAAAAATTGTCTTCAAGCACAAGGACTGGACTGAAAATGAATGTGAATTTGATGTCGAAACAAACACTTTGAAAGACATTCTGAAAGAACTGTTGCTCAAGACTAATTTGTATTTCGCTTACAATGAGCCAGGCTTTCTTATATATTTTTTTTTAATTTAAAGTGGTTGATGAATGTATATATGTTGTTCTAAAATCCTCTGATGCAAACCTCTTATAATCAAACCTGTCATTGAACACAAGTAGTACTCTTACATGCATACTGATGCCATTTATAAGTATCTGGGATTATCCTGAAGAGGGAAAAAAACATTACTAAAATCACTAGTGATTATGTCAAAAGCTTGTAGGGTAATGGGCATGAAAACTACCTTTCTAGCTTGTATAGTTGTGAGATTCATGAATTATGGAATGTTTTTTTTTTTTTTTTAAAGTTAGGTTGCTTTTACTTGAGGTCTTTATTGTTTCTGCTCATCTGTTAGCAGAGAAAGGTTTACTTCTTGTGAAATGCCAACATTCCAAGGTGGTCTAAAAAATCAACACACTGCTGCCAGTGTTATTTTAGTACAGAGGGAAAAAGGGGGAGAGAGCCATGTGTGGCTGGTTTGACTTGATAAGATGTGATGCCTTCAACCACAGGTAAAAGAGCAGGGAGGGAGGAGGGGAGGGAGGTAAAGGGATGGCGAAGGAGACAGAGGGATCACAAAGCTCAGTCAACGCAGCCAGGAGATGTCAGAGCACTTTGTGGCTACCATGACAGACAGACTGTACCTATCACACACTCACTCACCTTCAGGGGTTGTGTGTATACTATTACAAGGAAGGGATGGGGGCTGATGGGTGATCTGAAAAAAGATTTTGGCAGCTATGGCCTGGTGTGTCTAGGTACATGTCTTCAAAGTTATATGTCAGTGTGGTTATGTGCATGTTTGTATATGAGTGTGGTGTCATATATGTGCCTGTATTGCTAAACATATCTATGAATATCTGCTGGTTCCCTACTGCAGTCAGTAATGCTCTGTGTGAAGAGGTAAATGTGAACAAATTGATATGTGATCAAATTTAATGTACAATGTTGGGGTATAAATGTGGCCAACATTTCTCATCGTCATACATAACATTTCATACCACATCGACATTTTCTTTTTTCAGCATCCATAGAGCAAAATCAGTTAAGCTCTTACATAAGGTTGGGATGGCTGTAGCTCAGGAGGTAGAGAAGGGAACCTATTGATTGGAAGGTTGGTGGTTTGATCCCTGGCTGCTTCTGTCTACATGCCAAAGTATCCTCGGGCAATATTCTGAACCCTGAGTTGCTCTCCAATGCATTCATTTAAGTGTGAATGTTGGATATAAAGCATTTAGGTATAAAGTACTTGCATGAATGAGGTATGTTGTATAAAGCACTTTGAGTGCTCATGGAACAGCACTATATAAGAACCAGTCCATTTACCATTAGTCATATGTAAAGGTCTGAGGTCAACAGGAGTGTTCCCAATCTTTTATTCCTGTGCTCTGTATAACACAAGCTACAGTGGGTAAAATATTGAAGACATAACCAATTTTCTAAGTAAATATATTTCTAAAGGTGCTAGTGAACCCATCCAATCCACACACGCTAAGAAATCAGACCATAGATGTCCATAAATTAAGTCATGTTTAATAATGAGAAATTAACACGCTTACTGAAATGTAATACTTTCATACAAATACGTTTGTTGGTGATGACAGCTTCAAGATGCTTTCTGTATGAAGAAACCAGTTGCAAACATTTCTCAGGTGGGATTTTTGGCCCATTCTTGCACATAAACACCCTTCAAATCCTGAAAGTTCTGTGGACTGCATCTATGAACTCTGAACTTTAGTTCCTCCCATAGATTTTCAATTGGATTCAGGTCAGGTGATTGTCTGGGCCATTCTAGCAGCTTTATTTTCTTCCTCTAAAACCAATTGAGTGTTTCCTTGGCTGTGTGTCTGGGATCATTGTCTGACTGAAATTTCCACCCTCGTTTCATCATCATCCTGGCAAATGGCAGCAGATTTTTATCAAGAATGTCTTGGTACAGTTTTCCATTGATCCTTCAATTATATGAAGCACGCCAGTGTCGTATGCTGAAAAACAGCCCCACACCACAATGCCCCCACCTTCAAACTGACTCTTGGTATGGTGTTTTTCTACAGCAATGGAGTCTTTTGAGGTGAGTTTGTGTACAGGCCATGGTGGTTGAGTGAATCACTTATTGTTTTCTTTGAAATAATTGTACCTGCTTATTCCGGGTATTTCTGTAGCTCTTCACAAGTGGTTCTTGGATCTTGAACAACTCTAATGATAATTCTTTACACTCTGGAATCTTGTGGGGAGCACCTGGTCATGGCCAGTTGGTGAAATGATATTCTTTCCATTTCCAGATTATGGCCCCGACAGTGCTCGCTGGTGCCTTTTTTAGTATAAAAATTATTTTGCAACTAGTGCCATCAATATATTTTGTAACAATAAAGTCATGAAAGTCTTAAAAGAGCTCACTGGTTTTACCCATCATAAGATGTTTCCTGTGTGACACATTGGTAATGAGACACATTTTTACAGGCCATCAGTTGGAACAGAACCAGCTACAGAACCCGGCAAGGGACATGAGAGAAAAATTAACATGGGAGGAAAAAAAGATGCACTTTTGCGAGTTTCTGGAAAAATTTTTGCGAGATCCCACAAGAGATTTTAATTTAAGGCCCTAACCCTTCCGCGTTACTCTTGATATGGCAGTGTCTGTTAGGACAAAAGTCATCTTTAATTCATAATTTACTGTTGGCTGTTACCACACCAAAACTGTACCAGCATTAAGAAAGCCTGAACCTGGCTGACCGTTTCACTCTTGCGCCCTCACTGCTTGACTCGACCCCCCCCCCCCCCCCCCCCCCCCCCACACACACACACACACACACACACACACACACACACACACAACTTGAGCTTTTATTTTGAGTTTATAGTTTAGACCAAGCTCAAAATAAAAATCTCTCCCATGGGTGTGTGTCCTCCATCACTGTGGTTATTTCTAAGGTGAGTGGCTGAGAGAAGAAGGGCCACAGGACAGCACTGTGTGTGATTGTGTGCAGCGATTGAGAGAAGCAGTGAGGGCGTGAGAGTGAGACAGCCAGGTTCATGCCTGGCTTCCTTCATGTGTCTACAGCAGGGGTCATCAGCTACATTTGTCCAAGGGCCAGAATTTTTCTCGGCAGACACTGTGAGGGCCAGATGCTCTCGTAAAGTAAAATAAAATTAATGTTGTATCCTAAGTAAGTATATTATTTGATATATCAATTTTCCTTTCAAATTTATACTATTATTAATGATGTGATGTGCAATTCTTGCACTTACATGTTCTTCTCGGTTATGTTGATGGTTGTTATGGAGACACCACAGTTGTTCTCATTATAGATATAATGAGCATTAGAAGCGATAAAATGTTTCCCACGGGGTGGCTGTAGCTCAGAAGGTATAGCAGGTCACCTACTGATCAGAAGGTCAGCGGTTTGATTCCTGGCTACTCCAGGCTGCATGCCAATGTCTCCTTGGGCAAGATACTTAACCCCAAGTTGCTCTCCGACGCAACTGTTGGAGTATGAATGTGTGTGAATGTTAGATAATTAAAGCACTTAGCTTAATTAATCATGGAAGTGCTTGTATGAATGGGTGTGCCTGGGTAAATGTAAAATGTGTTGGTTGAGTGCTCAAACTGAGTAGAAAAGTGTTATATAAGTACTAGTTAATTTACATGAGAGTAACAAGTTTATCTCTGCACAATCTACTTTTCAAAAGGTTTTTTTTTTATCTGAATCTTATTTTAAATTTTAGTAATTTCATTTAACAGGCAATGGTGAGGTGCCTTTTTTTCAAAAATGTAAATATAGTAATTTACCTACTTTTTAATAAATAATATTTTGTTTTGAGGCAAAACCAGCAAAATCTTCAGTCTGTCCTCTGCCCACTGTGATTGACGGCAAAAGGCCCAAATATCAGACTATGATAAAAATATTTCTACATAGATTCACACAGTACAACTGCAATGGCACAAAATGGGAGCACGTTTATTTTAACAACAACAGAATAATAGATACTAGGCTGTGAGGTTCATGACAACCAAGGGACAGACGCATATGGGGCATGCGGGTATATGCCAAGCCGCCAAGCCACCTACCCATCCTGTCCCATTGTGAGCAGACCACGTGAGACCGTCACAGGAAAGGAGATGCAAGCCCCACGCTGGCCGGAGAGTACGCTTGGCAACCAGTAACGATCCTTTCGCAGGTTCATTGACAGAAATCTCATTACAACTTTTAATTCCTTTAGTTCAACAAGTCTGATCACCGAACATTTTTTTCTACACAAAACAACGATAGACTCCCCTTCAGCTGTGTTTACGATCTGATCACCACAACAAAAGCCAGCTCCTCAACAGAGCCAGAAAATGCTTGAAGTCACATGATGCTGCTGTATAAAAATTAATGCAGAAGCGCATGGCCTTAAATTAAAAACTTTTGTGGGATCTCACAAAAGTAACTCAGGATCTCATAAAAGTTGTTTTTTTTCTCCCTTGTCCCTTGCGTTTCCATAGGTTACGTATGTTTGCAACTCCCTTTCTTCATGTGTTTGTCACGGCCGGGGAGGAAACAGGCGAGGAATGGCTGACACGAAGGACTCCAGAAGTCAGCGTAACTTAAAAGGGATTTATTTAAGCAGGGGAAAAACAAATACAAAAATCTTGGAAGGGAGACGACGGGCAAACACAGGGAACACACGGGCACACAACATCAACGACGCGACAAGGAACACATGGAAACTGAGGGCTTAAATACACACTGGGTAATCAGGGCAAGAGGAAACAGCAGGGAACAACAGGTGAGGCAAATGAAACTAATTACACAGGGGAAGCAAAGCTGAACACAAAGCACAGGAAAACCAGACTGTCAAAATAAACAGGAAGTGACAAACCAAGGAACATACTGACTAAACACGGGGAACAGGCACAGACTCAGGACAGAGACGCAGACATATCACAACACTAGGAAACACAAGACATCAACCTACTGGGAGGACACACTCAGGAAATAAACTAACACAAAACGCTGGGCCAACGGCCCAGGACATGACAGTGTTCAATACATTTTCCCTGTGTCATTTCTCATTATTACACATAACTTAATTTATGGGTTGTTAGAAACATCTGGTGCAAATTTCATGTCAATAGCACCTTCAAAAATATATTTACTCAGAAAATTGGTGAGGCGTTCAACACTTATTTTACCCACCGCATATATAACTTTAAAGAGGTGATTTAACTGGTGAGAAAAACATCATATCAAATAATTCCAGCTATATCCATCCATCCATCCATTCTCTTCCACTTATCCGAGGCCGGGTCGCGGGGGCAGGAGCCTAAGCAGAGAAGCCCAGGCTTCCCTCTCCCCAGCCACCTCCTCCAGCTAATCTGGGGGGACCCCAGGGCATTCCCAGGCCAGCCGAGAGATATAATCTCTCCAGTGTGTCCTGGGTCTACCATGGGGCCTCCTCCCGGTGGGACATGCCCGGAACACCTCACCCAAGAGGCGGCCAGGAGGCATCCTAATCAGATGCCCGAGCCACCTCAACTGGCTCCTTTCGATGTGGAGGAGCAGCGGCTCTACTCTGAGCCCCTCCCGGATGGCCGCACTCCTCACCTTATCTCTAAGGGAGAGGCCAGTCACTCTTCGAGGGAAACTCATTTCTGCCGCTTGTATTCGTGATCTTATTCTTTCGGTCACTACCCAAAGCTCGTGACCATAGGTGAGGGTAGGAACATAGATCGACCGGTAAATCGAGAGCCTCATTTTTACACTAAGCTCCCTCTTCACCACAACAGACCGGTGCAGCGTCCGCATCACTGCAGAAGCAGCCCCGATCAGTCTGTCGATCTCCCACTCCCTTCTCCCATCACTCGTGAACAAGACCCCGAGATACTTGAACTCCTCCACTTGGGGCAGGAACTTGTTCCTGAGCCGGAGAGGGCACTCCACCCTTTTCCGGCTGAGGACCATGGCCTCAGACTTAGAGGTGCTGATTCTCATGCCGGCCGCTTCACACTCGGCTGTGAACCGTTCCACTGCGAGCTGGAGGCCACCCCCTGATGAAGCCAGGAGGACCGCATCATCTGCAAAGGGCAGAGATGAGACTCTGAGGCCACCAAGGAAGAAGCCTTCCGCCACCTGGCTACACCTAGAAATTCTGTCCATAAAAATTATGAACAGAATCAGTGACAAAGGGCAGCCCTGACGGAGTCCAACACCCACAGGAAACGAATCTGACTTATTACTGGCTATGCGGACCGAGCTCTCACTGCGGTTGTACAGAGATTGAACGGCCCGCAACAACGGCCGGACACCCCATACTCCCACAGGACCTCCCAAAGGATACCCCGAGGAACACGGTCGAATGCCTTCTCCAAGTCAAGTCAAGTCAAGTCAAGTTTATTTATAAAGCACATTTAAAACAACGACGTTGACCAAAGTGCTGTACAAGATCTGTAACCCCAAGGACTATACTAAATAAAAATAAAAATATATAAATAAATAAATAAAATAATAAAATAAAAATAAATAAATAAAAACATTAAGAACAATAAATAACATAAGAAAATTAAAAATTAAAACGTTTAAAACAAGTACCATAAAATACCATAAAACAATCATCTAAAAGGAGGTAGCACTGCAGCCAAATGCCAAGGAAAAGAAATGTGTTTTTAATAGAGATTTAAATGTGTGTATCGTCTGAGCTGTGCGGATATGGAGAGGTAGATCGTTCCATAGCTTTGGTGCTGCTACTGCAAAAGCTCGATCACCTCTCTGTTTTAGTCTAGTTTTAGGCCTCTGTAAGAGCAGCTGGTTCGATGACCTCAGAGCTCTTACAGGGGTGTGACAGTGAAGCAGCTCAGACAGATACAAAGGTGCCAGTCCGTTTAAGGCTTTAAAAGTAAGCAATAAAATCTTAAAATCGATTCTAAAATGGACAGGGAGCCAGTGAAGGGATGACAGGACTGGGGTAATGTGTTCATGCTTTTTTAAACCGGTTAAAAGACGAGCTGCCGCATTCTGGACTACCTGCAGGCGGCGCACAGATGATTGATCTATGCCAAAGTACAGAGAATTACAGTAGTCCAGGCGGGAAGTAATAAAAGCATGAATAACTTTTTCCAGGTCCTGCTGTGGGAGATAAGGTTTTACCTTGGCAATAACTCTGAGTTGGTAAAAACTGATTTTGGTAACAGCACTTACTTGCTTCTCCATTTTAAAACTACTATCTAAAATGACACCCAGATTTTTCACAGCATCACGACAGTGAGGAGCCAAATGACTCGGAGTGCCAGAGGAGTAGCTTGAGGGGTCAAATTTACCAAAGCATATGACCTCGGTTTTGCTTTCATTAAGATTTAGGAAATTGTTTCTCATCCAGGACTTGATGTCACTTAGACAGTTCAGCAGGGGTTCCCATGGATCTCTGCTGTTCAGTTTGATGGGCATATACACCTGGATGTCGTCAGCAAAACAGTGGAAACAAATATTATGTTTCCTAAAAATCGACCCTAGAGGCAACATATACAATGAGAAAAGAATTGGGCCCAGAATGGACCCCTGAGGCACTCCACAAGAAAGCTTTGCTGTGGTAGAAAAACAGTTTCCTAGATGGACAGAGAAACTTCTATCAGTAAGATAAGATCTGAACCAAGTCAGAACCGTGCCTTTAATGCCAATTTCATGTTCTAGGCGGGATAGAAGGATCTCGTGGTCCACAGTGTCAAAGGCAGCTGACAGATCTAGAAGTAGTAAAACTGCAGGACTACCAGAGTCCACAGTTAAAAGCAGATCGTTAAAAACTCTTAAAAGAGCCGTCTCTGTGCTGTGACGCATTCTAAAACCTGACTGAAACTTTTCCCACATTCCATGTTCACTTAAAAATGCTTGAAGTTGCTTAAAAACAACTTTTTCAAGAACCTTGGATAAAAATGGTAATTTAGAAATTGGTCTGTAATTTGAAAGAACATCAGGGTCAAGGTTCTTCTTCTTGATTAGAGGCTGTACAACTGCATGTTTAAAGGCAGCTGGAACACAACCAGATGCAAGAGAACTGTTAATTAGAGCCAGTATAGTTGGTCCCACTGAATCAAAAGCCTCTCTAAAAAGGCGAGATGGAACACAGTCTGTGGGAGAGTTTACAGGTCTCATATTTTGAATCACCTCCTTTAGTGTGGAGAGTGTGACAGGCTCAAACTGCTCAAAGACAGCTCTGCTGGGAGGAGGTGCAGATGAGTCTGTTTCAGGCTGAGGTGATGAAGGCCTGAGGGCAGAAATTTTTTCCACAAAAAATTTCTTAAAGTTTTCGCACAGTGCAGGACAGACCTTCGCTTGGTTCACATTACAGCGAGGATCAGCGAGTGAATTAAAAACACTAAAAAGAAAATGAGGCCTGTGACTGTTACTTGAAACAATGTTAGAGAAATAAGCAGACTTTGCATATTTTACTGCTTTCTGGTATTTCAATAAACAGTTACGCAGGATCTCTAAGGAGACATGGAGCTTATCCTTTTTCCACCTTCTCTCAGCGCGTCTGCACTCACGTCTGAGAGCGCGGGTTGTCTCATCCAGCCAGGGCTGGGAGGAAGGTTTGGTGCGTTTGGTTGTAAAAGGGGCAATACAGTCCAGTACAGCAGTGCAAGCAGATATAAAAGAGTTAGTGAAGTCCTCGGTATTCAGGCTCAAGCAAAAATCCAAATTGCTTAAGTCAGAGTTTTTAAAAGCAGCTGCAAAATCAGCAGCGCATGAAGAGTTAACCAAGCGCACACGACGTGTAGAGGATACTCTATTTATCCCAGAGCTGGGGAGCGCTGCTGTAAATAAAACAGGAAAATGGTCCGATATACCACAGTCACGTATCCCTGTGATGCAGACTCTAAGTCCATAAGACAACACCAGATCCAGTGTGTGACCTTTTTCATGAGTGGGACCACACACGAGTTGTGTTAAGTTAAAAGAGTCAATAAGCGAGGCAAATTCTTTAACCAGTGGACCACTCTCACAACACACATGAATATTAAAGTCACCAACAATTAAAATACGGTCATATTTTAGTATGAGACCCGTCAGCAAGTCAGCAAAGTCACCGATGAAGTCCTTCGTGCACTTCGGTGGTCGGTAAATCACCACGCAGAGCACCGAGGGGGAAGAGTTTATCTCCAACAGCTGCAGTTCAAAGCTGGCGTACAGGTCTGCCGAGACCTGACGACAGCGAAAACTGCATTTAAATATTGAAGCAAGTCCTCCACCTTTTCCAGAGATCCGCGGGGAGCTGAAGAAAGAACAGCCGGGAGGTAAAAGTTCGGAAAAAGGTGCAGACTCACCAGCATGAAGCCACGTCTCAGTCACAAACATAAAATCCAACTGCTGTGCGATGAAAAAGTCATTGAGAAGGAAAGTTTTGTTGGCTAACGATCTAGCATTTAGTAGGGCCATTCGGATGACCAGATCCTTGTTAGCTGAGGCCGGGGCCCGCTTCAACAGGCGAAGGTTAGCATGGTTTACGCCGCCTCCACGATCCCGCATCCTGCGCCAGGACGAGGGACGCCGAGTCTCCAGGATGACAGGTGGGACAATCGGCCTGATCCAGCGACGCCCGAAATCCACAGGCAGCCCAACAGCCTTGAGGCGGCAAAGACCACCATCCAGGGGGTAATGAACAGACAAACCTAGGAGTCTCAGGTAAGTTTTGACCCGCACCGCGATACCTCCCCGCTTTCCGCGTCTCCTCTGGCGTTTGTTGGGGACCGGAGCACTGGGCAGCCGGCGCAAATTCTCAGGTACATCCGATAGGTGTGGAGGAAAAATCGTTGAGTTTTTCTTTACAGTATATGCTGGTACCAAAACAAACTGGAGGTTTAGAAGTGTCTGCCGATCGTAGGTGATCAAAGCGGAGACATCTGGGCAGATGACTACCAGGAACAGAGCGACAGCAAACAATACACAGAACAGCTGACGGCAGGCCGTACACAGTGGCGCCATCTTGGAAAATCAATTCACGAGTTCACAAAGCACATGTAGACTGGTTGGGCAAACTCCCACGCACACTCGAATATCCTTGAGAGGATAAAGAGCTGGTCCAGCGTTCCGCGACCGCATTGTTTCTCCTTAATCCGAGGTTCGACTAACAGATGGACCCTTCTTTCCAGCACCCTGGCATAGACCTTACCAGGGAGGCTGAGGAGTGTGATCCCCCGAAAGTCCGAGCACACCCTCCAGTCTCCCTTCTTAAAGATGGGGACCACCACCCCAGTCTGCCAATCCAATGGCACTGCCCCAGATCTCCACGCGATGTTGCAGAGGCGTGTCAACCAAGACAGCCCTACAACATCCAGAGCCTTCAGGAACTCAGGGTGAATCTCGTCCACCCCAGGGGCCCTGCCACCAAGGAGTTGTTTAACTACCTCAGTGACCTCACACCCAGTGATGTTCAAGTCATCTCCCTCGTCCCCAGACTCTGTTTCCACTACAGAAGGCCTGTCAGTGTGATTCAGGAGGTCCTCGAAGTATTCCTTCCACCGTCCGACTATAGCCTCAGTTGAAGTCAGCAGCACCCCACCCGCACTATAAACCGTGTGAGTGGAGCACTGCTGTCCCCTCCTGAGTCGCCTGACAGTTTGCCAGAACCGCTTCGATGCCGTCCAAAAGTCTTTTTCCATAGCCTCACCGAACTCCCCCCATACCCAAGTTTTTGCTCCGGCCACTGCCCAAGCTGCATTCTGCTTGGCCTGCCAATACCTGTCAGCTGCCTCCGGAGTCCCACAGGCTAACCAAGCCCGATAGGACTTTTTCTTCAGCTTGATGGCTCCCTTCACCTCCGGTGACCACCATCTGGTTCGGGGGTTACCACCACGACAGGCACCAACCACCTTGCAGCCACAGCTCTGAGCAGCAGCCTCAACAATGGAGGTGCGAAACATGGTCCATTCGGATTCAATGTCCTCAGCCTCCCTCGGAATGTTGTCGAAGTTCTGCCGGAGGTGGGAGTTGAAGATCTCCCAGACTGGGACTTCTGCCAGACGTTCCCAGCATACCCTCACAATACATTTAGGTGCGCCAGGTCTGCCCAGTATCTTCCCCAGCCACCTGATCCAACTCACCACCAGGTGGTGATCAGTTGACAGCTCAGCTCCTCACCACCAGGTGGTGATCAGTTGACAGCTCAGCTCCTCTCTTCACCTGAGCGTCCAGAACATACGGCCGCAGATCTGATGATACGATTACAAAATCGATCATCAACCTGCGACCTAGGGTGTCCTGGTGCCATGTGCACTTATGGACATCCTTATGTTCGAACATGGTGTTTGTTATGGACAAACTGTGGTTTGCACAGAAGTCCAACAACAAAACACCATTCGGGTTCAGATCTGGCAGGCCGTTCCTCCCAATCACGCCCCTCCAGGTCTCACTGTCATTGCCCGTGAATCGCCACCTTATCGTGGTGGAGGGGTTTGTGTGTCCCAGTGATCCCAGGAGCTATGTTGCCCGGGGGCTTGTCCCCCTGGTAGGGTCTCCCATGGAAAACTGGTTCTGGGTGAGGGTCCAGACAAAGAGCGGTTCAGAAGACCCCTATAATTGTAACAGCAAGGGAACAGTTTACCCTGCCCGGGATAGGGTTACCGGGGCCCCACCCTGGAGCCAGGCCTGGAGAGGGAGCTCAAGGGAGAGCGTCTGGTGGCCAGGCATTAGCCCGTGGAGCTCGGCCAGGCGCAGCCGGAAGAGGTTACATGGGCCCGCCCTCCTGTAGGCCCACCACCCGCAGGAGGCGTCGCAGTGGTCGGGTGCAATGTGTGTCGGGTGGAGGCCCTGGCGGACCGATCCCTGGCTATCGAGACTGGCTATTGGGACATGGAATGTCCAGCTATATCAATACTTTAAATTCATAAAGTACACGGGCCATGTGTCATACCTGTGTATCTAGCACTTATAACAGATCGATTCACTGATAACAGTTAAGACTTATTTCTGTAACATTTTAAAGTTAAGTATTAACATAAGTAGTCCCTTTAGAAATGTTATAATTTGCAGACTGAATAACAAAAGCAAGCAGTTTATAATGGTTTAGTTTATAATAGTATAGTTTATAAAATTATATAGATAGATAGATAGATAGATAGATAGATAGATACAATATAGTTTATAATAGTTTATGATGGCTAATAAGAAGCAAAAGCCACAAAAAAAGAACAAATGCAAAGAGGCAAAATCTAAGTAAACACTGGGGAATTATATGGAAATGCTGCATAGAAAGGACTGTACAATTTATAGGCATGAGGTAATTAGGGAAGGGGTAACAAGATAGAAGTGAAACAATGACAAGGGAGGAAGTAAAACTAAATATAAAACACCACAGTAAAGAAACTAACAAAATAAAAGAGGAAATCGGTGATTGCTAAAAGGTTGATTTTGAGATTTTGGAAAATGGACTCTGTGCCCACATTTGATCTGTGGTTGGGGGAACTAGCAAATACTCTGCATCTGGAAAGACTGAGATATTACAATGAACATAAAGTCAATGTGTTTGAGAAAATATGGGACCCTGTACTAAAATTCCTTCAATGAAAAACTGTTAGTGACAGACCCGCCACTGCTTACTATCTTGTATATCAATTTGTGATGTACTGACCATGTTGTTTTGACTGTGTGAGAGTTTTATGATGTGCCGATTTGTGTGGGTAAGGGATGGGTGGAAATTTGATCTGTTATGTTAATTTCTGTATGTCAATTTGGAAAAATGTAATAAATAAAATAATCTTTAAAAAAAAAATAAAAAAAAAATGAAATAAAAGAGGAAATGAATAACAGCCATAACTGAAACACCAAATACAACCAAATTTAACAGAAGGGGAAAAACAAAAACTGAAGGATGAGACAGAGGGAAACACAGGGGACTAAATGAAACTCTATAACCACAAACTAGACCCAGAACTAAAGACTCAAAATACTAAGCAATAACTGAAAAACAAAACTAAACAATAAATAAAACTAAGAACAAAAGAAACCCAAAGCAACCAAACAGATGGCACTGGGCACAGGGACAGACCTGGGATTATGACACATGAAGTGCTACATGAATTCATGCATCACCAAGTGGTTTTATTAGCAGACAAAACTTGATAAAAGACCATTCTTTTTGTTCACTTCACTTCACACCTGGAGCCAGGAGAAAGTTTTCTTAGCATACATTTAAATTTTACAAAGAGTTACATATTACATCTGGAGATTTTTCAGACTCCAGAAAGTGACAAGAAATAATTAATCCCACTAAAATGATTGTTCAGTGCAGTATCTAACAGAGATTCACTATATGATGAATAAATCCAATTTTGGGAAATGTCATGAAATCAGAGATGTTTAACATGGTATATGGTATACTTTAAAATGCCAAGGGGATCAACTTGACCCCAACTGGTGGTTCTAGTGCTCAGTTAATTGTCTGCAGGCTGTAATTTCATATTTACTAAACTGATCATCTCATTTAACTCTCAGTATGACAACAAATAACTATGTCATTCCACAATACTCCTTTAAGAACCTGGGAAAAAATTGTGGTCATGGTTAAGCAGAAACAGACATGTTTACAAACTGTTCATTTTGGAGACAGTTATGGTCACTGTTTCTCCTGAGACGAAGACCTTCAGTGCAGCATGTTATCAGCAATTAATATGTGATATAGCTCTTTGTGTTAGGATCTAATATTACCACTCAAGCTCAAGTTTCCATTTCATATCTCATAGGCAGTGTTTTACATATCAATGACTGACAGATTTACTGCTGCAGACAAAGCACTGCACAATAGTTTAATACTAAAAGCACTGGAAGAACTTTGAATGGCTGAATGATTGGGCACTTTAAGCATTTTAGTCTGACTGGAAAAGAGAAATCTGAAGAGAAATCTGGCAAAAATGTTAAGTTATCAATAGCACAACTCTATAATTAAGATGCAGGAAAATCTGATGGATAATAATTCTCTGATGGAGTATTCCATTAAATTAATATTTAAAAGACAGTTTTAGTTCTTATTCTTTCAGCTGCAGCCTCAGTGGTGTTCAACAGACTGAGAGAAAGTGAAGAATAAATCTAAAAACAGAATTCAAAGTAGATTTCATCTACATGCAAATTTGATGCAAGGTCAAGTACAAGTAGGTGTCCTTTTTTAGGATCATATATTAACGTTTATAGAAGAATAAAATTGTTGTAAAATTGCCAACAGGGAAAAAATCTAGGAATAAAAAATACATTTAAATTTAAATATTTTTCTTCTAAGCAATGCACTGAATTTAGGTGAAGAAGGAGTACTGATTTTTTTTTGACACAAACATTTGTACATTAGAAGGATTGTCGCACTGCATGAACAAGAAAGCAGTGTCATCTTTACATAAAAGTACAATAAAAACATTTTTGTCACTAAAATCACTTAATAATTGTGACAAATAGTTGCAACCTCAATGTTGATCAAAATCATTGTGATAATCATTTTGGCTATAATCATGCAGCACTAGTAATAAGGTTAATGTAAAACAGTGGTTCTCAAACTTTTTCTATCATGCCCCACTTAGCCAGATGAAATCTTTTCCCCTTCATAGTGAAGCAAGGTCCGGCCACCAGTGGGATTTGCCCCACAGCTTGAGAAACACTACTGTAATCTCTGCAGCCCCCTCCAAGGGTACAACTCTTCTAAGTGACATGCACTCTGCTTTTCTATACAGACTAACCGATTGGATTGAAAGCTATGTGGGTGTTCTTATTCCCCATGTTAAACACATGCTCATGAAAAGTAAAGGATCACAGGTTGAAGTCTGTAACTCCTCAGTCAAGTACCATGGAAATCCTGATGGGACTGAGCACACAGCTCGATTCACTGTGGCCTAATCAAGTGGTATCTGAGCTCCAATCCTCTTATGCTGCTTGACTGGACCACATTTCTGTAAGGCTGGATTGTAATTGCTTGCTGGAACTCCAGTGAGATATGGCAGGAAGACAAAGCGAGTGGGTCTGCTTGTTTTTTTCCCACTTGTCTTGCTCTAAAACCTATTCTCTTGACATGTAAATGCATGCATTCATTGGTACCACAGTGAGGAATTATTCATCTGCTGCATCTTTTTTCATGACTTGATCAATGCAGCTATGAAAAGTGTGAGCAAGATGGAAATAAGTCCAAAAAAAAAAAAAAAATCTGTCACTCTGTCCGTGAATCTGAATGCCACATTGTTCTTGCAGGCTCCAATTACCTTTGTGTGAAGTAAAAAGGCTGCCACCAATTCCTTGATGAACTCTTTCCAAGCCAAATGAGGCATGACCCTGAAGAGCTTAAATTTAGAAGTGCATAGCTTAAATCTTTTGCACCAAGTTAGCAAGTTTCAGCAACAACAATCAGACTCTTCTCATATCAAGCGTTTCACGTCTTGAGAGCAAACAGAAAGGCAGCCTCTGAAGTTTGGGGTCCCGTATCTTGAAAGTTCAATGCTGGAATCAGCTGAAAGAAGTAATTAGCATGGTGTCTATGGCTTGGCCCATTTTAAAGGAACAGAATTTGGTCAAAAGTGAATCCCAGGCAGATGCATTTACCTTGCAGGTTTCCAAGAACCCAATTTCAAAACAATCACAAAAGTCCCACAAACAAACATCATCATCAAAATGAATACCGACAAAAATCAAAATATTAAAAAAATGTGTCAAATAAAATTATTATAGAATAATATAAAAATTCAGTTCTGTCATGGCCGGGGAGGGAACGGACGAGGAAGGGCAAACAGGAGGGATTCCAGAGGTGAGCATAACTTAAAAGGTATTTATTTTTGCTTGGGAGGAAAAATGAATACAAAAACCTGAGAAGGGAGACGAAGGGAGACGGAGGGCAGGCACAGGGAACACAGGAACATGCAGGCACAAAACAACCACACGCAGGCACAAGAACGTCAACGACGCAACAAGGAACCAATGGAAACTGAGGGCATACATACACAATGGGTAATCAGGACAAGAGGAAACAGCAGGGAACAACAGGTGAGGCAAAAGAAACTAATTACACAGGGGAAGCAAAGCTAAACACAAAGCACAAGGAAATCACAGTGGCAAAATAAGACAGGAAGTGATAAACCAAGGAACATGCAGACGAGTCACAATACTGGGAACATGACAAACATACAGGGAGGACAAACTCAGGAAATAAACCATTAACACAAAACGCTGGGCAAACAGCCCAGGACATGACAAATTCAATTTATTTATATAGTGCCAAATCGCCTCAAGGCACTTTATATTGTAAGATAATGACTCTACAATAATTACAGAGAAAACCCAACAGTCAAAACGACCCCCTATAAGCAAGTGTAACCCCTGACTTATTAAGTACTTCAGAATAACTCAAATATCTTAGACCAGATGCTAGGTTCGGTAGGAGTACAATAGGAACCGAGGTGAGTGCAAAAATAATTGGCCGGAGGCAGGAAATGAGCAAAAGATAGTTATTATTTTAAGTAAAAAAAATGAAATAACAACACAGCTTAATCAGAACAATAATAATAACAAGCCGGCATATCAAAATCAAAACACAGTCTTACTGAGCTCAGTATTTCAGTTTTGTCCTTTTGGTCGTTAGTCAAGTTCAGCTCCTTTTTTCAGTCAGTGGCTTGTATTGTTACCACGTGGATGTTCACTCAGAAGAGAAGAAGGGGACTCCTCAACCAATGTTCAGTTCTGCTCTGGGCATAGGCTCGCCATCTCCCTCCGGAGAGAATCCAAGGATGCGATCCAGCAATCCAGTCCAACTTCTTAATTAGCAAATCAAACCTAGCCTACACACAATAATGATATTATTGCATACAGCTAAATAAAACCCAACTTCCTATCTTATTCTTACAGCTATAGCTTAGTCTTTATCTTCATTTCTCTTATTACTACAGTAATATTTTACATGCATGTTCTTCTTCTCAAAATCTTTGTAGTCATAAAATTATCTCCAACAACGCAAACAATAAAGGAAATTATCTTTTAACAAATTAAATGATTGATTCTTAAATCATTTTTTAAGCTTTTGCAAACATGAAATGCAATTAATTTCTCACTCCATGAATGAGCATGTAGTATTCCTAGCTCCAATATTCTCCTTTAGTCATCGTCTGTATCAGTTAAACCCTTTCTGGGCATCATTACAAATGTTCTGTAACTTTTTCCTTATAACTTATAAAAAAGATACATTTACCATTAACAAACATTACATCCAACTAAAGAAATGAGTACAATAAAAATAAAAGAAAACTTAAAGTGCTTCCTTGTATTATTGTAAACTCAAACCATACTTGGTAAAACCATATATTAACAGAAACAACATTTCCAGGGCTCTTAAATAGAAAGGAAATTACCCGCGACTTAGCATTAGCACAATGCTAATTTTAGTATGACGCTAGCTCCAGCAAGTGCATGGTCTTAACTCACCAAGATAAGGTATCAATATGGACACGGCAATGGACAGCCACACAGTCTCTCTAGCTCGTGCTCTATCAACTTAACATAACATATTTCAGATTAGCTTCTGTAAGTGCAATTACTTGTTCAGAAGAATTTTCTGCATTAAAACTCACCAAGATGGCTGATAAAGTTCAGCATAGCGGGTCTATGGCCTTTCAAAGTGCCGCAAATAGCGAGACCGAAAATAAGGTTAAAACGAGGGAATCACACTTCCTCTTTTCAAAATAAGTTTTTTCAAAATAAAAGAGTACAAGTGTATTGATACAAATAAAAGAAGAGAAAAGGGGACACTTTCTCTACTGGGTTACACAAGCAGTTGGCAACAGTAGGAAAGAAAAACTTCCTTTTAACAGGAAGAAACCGCCAGCAGAACCAGGCTCAGGGAGGGGCAGTCATGTGCCACAACTGATTTAACAGAGGGCCAATGAAAAGAAGCCTCTTTCTAGTCCCTGACAGTACTCTTGCTGCAGAATTTTGGGTCTGCTGAAGGCTTTTCAGGGAACTTTTAGGACAGCCTGATAGTAATTACAATAATGACAAGAAGTAATAAATGCATGAATTAGATTTCAGCATCACTCTGAGACAGGATGTTTCTAATTTTAGAAATATTGCTCAAATGCAAATAAGCAGTCCTACATATTTGCTTAACAAGTGCAGATAAAGTTGTGGCCTTATCCTGCTCAAAAATAACTCCACAATTTCTCACAGTGTTACTGGAGGCCAAGGTAATGCCATCAAAAGTGTCTGGTTAGAAACCATGTTTCTGTGATTTGCTGAGTACAAGGAGTTCAGTTTTATCTAAATTTAGAAGCAGTAAATTGGAGGTCATCCAGGTCTTTATGTCTTTAAGACATTCCCGCAGTTTAACTAATTGATGTGCGTCATCTGGCTTCATCAATAGATAAAACTAGGTATCATCTACATAAAAATGAAAATGTGTGCAATGCTTTCTATTAACCTCCTGAGACCCTGCGTCCACATATGGGAGCATTACATTTTGGCTTTGCTGCACCTCATACTTCATTGTGCTCAATAGTATTTTATACTTTGTTAAGTCATGTTGTTTTTGTTGTGTTATGCTATAAAATAATCCCAGTGATCACATCTGAGGACATCTTTTTTTCTCACAAATGTATGTAACAACATGTAACAAAATACAACTTCCTGTTCAAAGAGGAAGCTTAGTATATAGACATATCAGGTCCATCTGATCACACATATCTAGGAGAAATTGAAAATGCATCGCAAATGAGAGCTCAGGTTTCAGGAGGATAATACTGCCTAAGGCAAGCATGTATAGTGTAAATAAAATTGCAGTTGCGTTCTGAATCATCTGCAGTAGAGAAGGAATTGAGCAATCCTATATATGGGGGGGTTGCAGTAGTCCAGCCGAGGTTATAGACTTGTGAATAACTGTGTCCACATTCTTATTGGCAAAACTGGCTTTAATTCTAGCGGTGGCTCTCACTTGATTAAAGCTGCCCTTTACAACACTACTGACTTGATTGTTAAAAGTCAAGGGATTATCCATAAAAACAAAAAGATTTCTAGCTACAGTATGGGGGTGCGGGGGAGAGTGCAAATAATAACTTCAGGTTTGCTATTATTAAGTTGAAGGAAATATTTTGCCATCCAGGATTTGAGATCATGAGGCTTTCTTCCACAGTGTGTCTTTTGCCCTGTCTCCTGCTCCTCACCCCCAACTGTTTACGGCAGGTTTCTAACTGTTAAAAGGGACATTTTTCTTCCCACTGTCATCAAGTGCTTGTTTTTGGGGTCATGTGATTGTTGGGTTTTCTCTGTTCTCCCTGTAGGGTCTTTACCTTACAATATAAAGCACCTTGAGTTGACAGTTGTGATTTGGTGCTATATAAATAAAATTGAATTGATTAGCTCCACCAGTCAACTGTATCTAATTGGATTGTTGGAGCTGGCTTTTTGGGATCCAGTGCACTCCGGAGAGGTCAGAAACTATTGCTACTTTCCCACCGCCGAGGAGCTGGTTCGCGTGCCAGTGCTCGTGCTGTTCCCAATGAACCGGCGAAACGCTTAAGAACGGGCCCGCATTTCCACCGCGTTTCTGTGAACTGCTCCTTTACGTATGAGTGTGGGCAGGTCGTCGTCTGGACACGGAAACCGAAGTGCACAAACGTAGGAGAACACGCTCCCCTTTGTTGTGCTGCAAATACGTTTTACGGTCCAAACAAACTACTGCAGCATCTGTGTGCAGCACAGAGGTAAACACAGACAGCCATTAGAGCAAGACGACAAGTACGTTCTTTGTGTCCTTTTTTCTGTGATATGAACTGATACAAAGCAGCAAGTTCAGCGTTAGAGCCCAACCTAATTCACAGCCGTGAAAATCGCTTCGCTTTTCTCATGTAATACACATGTATATGGTAGAAAACTTGATGTTGAGATGGCAGAGTCACGCTCTTCTGCCGCTTTGGTCACGTGTTCGTGGTTCGAGACCAGCTAGTTTGCGAATTGAACCCGTTTCTCGGCTGAGCACCAAGTGTTTCGGCGGTGGAAAACCCGCCTAATGGTTCAAATTAAGGCACGGGTCCAGAACCCTGTTGGTGGGAAAGAGGCCATGTGGGTGCAATGAGCACAAATGGGCCCACAGTCAAATCTCAGAAACACTGACAAATACTCAGGCATAATAAGCACTTACATTTTTCAAAACATTATACTTAGTAGAGTTGGTTGGATCCTGGTGAGGTTTTTAAAATGCTCAAAGTACAAAATGCCTGGGCCACAGAGGCTGCTTTTCATTTGTTAATAGAAAGCTGATACTTATCAAGCTTTGCAACAACATACTGAAGAGGCTTGTTTGGCATGCACGCTAAGGCTCACTGTGCCTCAAGAAAACAAGTGTTTCACTGAGACACAGAACACTAACAAGGAAACAGCTTGCACAAAAGACTGAACAAACCACTGAATAGCATTGTATGCTCTATTCATCATTTGTTTCAGCACAGAAACAACAGTGTATTCCCTGGGTTATAACAGAAAGAGATTAATGCAGCATGAATGTGCAGTAGCTAAGGACCATTGTGTGTCTGAACCTATTTTCTGGCATTTGTGTGAATTATGTCATACTGGATTAACAAGCTTCCAATTATTTCTTCCGCTGTCAGTTATGAATGAGTTAGGCATCAGTAATAAAAACTTCACTTAGGGCATTTGTCACAGTCATGGCACTACAGTTTCTGAAGTTTAGTTACAGACTAAATTAGAACACACCTCTCTTTCTAAGGCAGCAGTTGTGTTGCCCCTGTAAAGTCAGTCTAAACATTAAAACTAACTATAGCCTCTGGGTGTAAGGGTGACTAGATCCATTCCACTAAACTAAATGTGTAGCAAAGAGGCTGTTAAACTCCCTCACTAAGTAAACATCAATGTTATATCAAATATTATGCCATATTTTCCACCATTCAAATTGAAAAAAAGAAAAAGAAAATCCTTTCAGTTTTCTTCCACAGGCTTCACTCTGGTGATTTTCCCCAATGAACACAGCATATGCAGCAAAAGAGAGTGACTACATTTAACTGACAACATTTTAATTTGTTTGAAATACAAGCTAATGTTTTTACTAGCCAACTCAATTAAGACTTTGGAAAGTCATAACAGTTTTAAGAATTACATGAAAAATGCTGAACAACAACAAATGTTTGGAACATGGAACATTGAGAATGCATCAGTAAGCAACAAATGTTTACATTCATTCTAAAAGAATCTTGCTCGGTAAGACAGCTTTTCATCTGTTGTAAAGTTTTTGTGCTTTTTGACTCATAGAGCATTCATTATCTACATTAAAGTCCTGTGGCTGAGCTGGTTTGTTTGTAATGAATATGACTTGAGAATGGGTCTTTTTGGGGGTGCTTCTAGTTGTAACACTGGCCAATATGTGAATCTGCAATATGGTGCAGCAGTCACAGTTAAAACTGTTTTAAAAGGTTCAAACATTTCAAAATTTAAAAAGGACTAACTGTGTGATTTGATGTCTGTGAAGGCTCCACTAATTCCAAATTATATAGTGTTTAAAAAAATTAAAGGGATACTTTTTAATCAGAGCGTAGCATCAAGTCAGATAAAATTCTGGGACATTGATCTGGTCAGTTAAGTAGCAGATTGTTAATCAGTTTCAGCTGATTTGGTGTTAATGAAATGAAACAGGTGCACTAGAGGGGTAACAGTAAGAAAAGCCCCAAAACAGGAATGTTTTTACAGGTGGAGGCCACTGACATTTTTTCCCTCCTCATTTTTGCTGACTGTTTGTTCACAGGTTTTGCATTTGGCTAGGGTCAGTGTCACTATTGGTAGTATGAGGTGATACCTGGACCCTACAGAGGTTTCACAGGGAGACCAGTTACTCCAGGATGGCACATCCAAATTTGCCATTGCCAGAAAGTTTGCTGTCTCCCAGCACAGTCTGAAGAGCATGAAGTAATTTCCAGGAGACCGGAAGTTACTCTAGAAGAGCTGGACAGGGCCATAGAACGTTCTTAACCCTGATCAAGGTCTGGGAGGAGATCCCCCAGATCTGGACCGGGCATCACTGGTCCAGGTCCAGGTCTGGGGGGAGATCGCCTAGGAACCCATTTGTCATCTCATGCCCTGACATTGTCAGGCATGCATACAAATACATGGAGCCCATACAAACTACTAACATTCTGAGTTCCTGCAATAAGATTTTAGCAACATGGACTAGCCCGCTACATATTTTTCTCCCTTTGATTGATCAATCATTGTTTTTCACTTAGATTTTTAAGGTGTCTTTGAATTCAACCCTCTGTAGGTTGATCATTTTCATTTCCATCAAATGATATGGTATCCTTTCAGTCCTAACACATTACCCAGTCCATATCAGTATAGATATCCACCATGATTTTTTTTCCCACTGAGATCTGATATATTTTGATATGCAGAGGTGGGAAGTAACGAAGTACAAATACTTTGTTACTGTACTTAAGTAGATTTTTTAGGTATCTGTACTTTACTTAAGTATTTATTTTTCTGAGTACTTTTTACTTTTACTCCCTACATTTTTACACAAGTATCGGTACTTTCTACTTCTTACATTTTCAAAACAGACTCGTTACTTTTTAACACGTCAGGGAGAAGTTTGCGTTTCCGGTCAGTGCGCCGTCAGTCATCAAGCGATCTGAGCCTAAACGGAGGAATATTAACATATAAGAGACAATCGTACTGGCGTGTCCTCCATCACCGGGGCTTATCGGGTACAAAGGGATTAAATACACAAACCCATATAATTAATGTCTCATTTATAGCGCTATAATCAGGGGTCACAGCGGGCTGGACCGAATCCGTAAGTTATGCTCGCGGGACGTAAACAGCTTAGCTACTGCTACTGAAGAGGAGCGAGCATAAAGGGAGTAACGTGTGGCAGGTAAATGCAACGTTTTTAAATGCTCAACAAATATCAGCAAACACACAAAGTGTGTGCAGTTTGTCACACAGTGTGTCTGCTAGCTAAAAGAAGAGCTGCTGTATTTCAGGGAGAGCAAAGAGAGAGAAGTTCACTCAGAGATGGAGAAAGAGGACAGGAGAGGAAGAAGGGAGGTTAGATTTAAAGGTAAGGAGTGAAAACAAACTGAGGTATGCTGACTTTGTGTTATTCAAAGATTGTATGAAAATACTGCAGTTTAGTATGTAATAAACAGGTCTTGTTGTACTGTATTTACAGTAAAGCTCTGTGTTGGTGCACAGAGGCTGTGTTCATGGTCAGAGTTACAGGTTATATCAGTGCAGTGGAGATGAGTTTGACTCAAAGCTGCTGATGCTGAGATTCATTCACTGAATCCAACATTTCTACATTTCTGTATGCTGTCAGTGTAGGGGATGGAGATCAGCTCAGATAGCTGTGAAATACTGGGTTACATCTTTGTGAGTTCAGTTCATCCACACAAAGCAGTAAACCTCAGAGCAGCAGCAGCAGGTCAGCTGATCACAGCCTGCACACCAACATCATTTACTGGAGCTCACAATAGAAAGTTGTGATTCTTCTCCCCATGCAGAGCCACTACAGCTGATCTTAGGGTTCCTCCACCTTCTGAATCCCACTGTAACCCCTGAGTATCCTCATGTTGGTGTTTAGGTGGAGGCACAGTCACCCTCTACTATGGAGGACACAGAGAACAGAGCTGTGTTTAAATTCCCTTTCACAGTTTGTGATTAAAGCTGAGTACATTCATTAGAATTAAAATTTAGATTGGAATAACGTTTGTGTTCTCGTGTATTATTTTATATTATTACAATAATATATAATAAGGTTCAGTTAGCTTTACACAAAAATAGCAGGTAGAAACGTCCTCCAAAGAGGTACTTTTACTTTCTTACTTTGAGTAAATTTCAGAGCCTGTACTTTTTTACTTTCACTTAAGTAAAGAAGTTGAATCAGTACTTCGACTTTTACCAAAGTATTTTTTAACACAAGTACTTGTACTTCTACTTAAGTACAGAATGTCAGTACTTTTGCCACATCTGTTGATATGTTAGTTTTTGAGCAGTACATGTTTTGGAGAGACATATGCTGCAATTCAAAGAAAGTCTGTTTTACGGAAAGGCCGATTTCATATCAGCATGGCAATGCCAAGCCACATTCAGCAGCTTGCTTTCTTAGTAAAAGAGTCTTGCATGACTTCCTTGGAGTTTGCCACTACTGTTGTCTTCCAGTTCCATTCAGTTACTGATAAAAATGTTCAGTCCACTAGTAGCCTTACATAATGCCAACTACTCCAGTATCCATGTGTGGGGCACTGAGTTGCAATCTTTCTTGTAGCCAATTCAGGCAGTGCTCAGGTTGGTCGACCTGGTTTTATCATCTTGAGTCCTACTCTCTCAAGGAGTAGCTGGAGCTTTGACCTTCTGGTGTTTCTTCCAATGTCCTTCTGAGCATGTCAACATGTGCCTACTCAGCTTGGTTGTTGCCTGGGAGGAGCTTCCACATGGAGAGGCAGGTAACTGGCTAGCTGTTCAAAGCCTCTTGTACCCTTGTGGGATCTAAAATCAGGGTGGTTCTGCCCTGTATTAGCAGCTCACTTCTTAACACTGACAGACACGCATGTAGTTAGCTTCTTCAGCCAGTAGGCATGGATCATGTCAGATCCCATTGTAAAGTTCTTCATGCCTGAAACTCATTGTTGGAGGGGCTGGGGGGTTGCTGTAGTCTGGTATTAAGTCCATCAGCCTTTTACCAGAAATATATATTAAACTGCATGAATTTGGAAGTTATGGATGGATGGATGCTGGCTGCCCCCACAGTAGGTGGGGAGAAAATTTAAGGGCTGTTTTCTTCTCTTTCATGTGAAGACAAGTTTGTAGTAATTTTAGCAGGCTTGGTTAAAAATGTCTCCTTATGTTCTATTCCTTGAACACCGCAACAGTTGCTTGGAAAATCCCAACATTCAATCTCCTTTTTGAAGAATTCATTCCAACTCTGATTCTGTCATTGCAAAAATCAGCATTACTTGATGTAACAAAAGTTTTTTTTTTCTTTTATTGAACCCCCTCCCTTTTCAGGATACTGTAGGCTGGATTTAGATGGTCCACAGTACTGGTCCAGAGACTAACAAAATACAAGAATTTCCATCACCACTGGAACACAAACTTCTTGAATGGGCAGTACCTTACAGCAGTTCATGTCATCTGTGACATAATTACATTAAAAATGATCCAAAGCCATGAAAACTGCAGTAGAGAAGTTCAGTCACAAAATTAGCAGAGGTAAAGCATAGCAGACCAATAGCTACAGCTCCCTGTGTTGGCAGACTTGTCATCAACCCTAGAACAGGAACAGTTTGGTAAAGCTATCCCTCTCACTTTCACGTGGGTGAAAATCACCCAATGTTAGTGTTCTAGGTCTAAAGGCAATCATGTGTCTTTAAGCTATTACAAAATCCTAATGGGTGAGTTATAAACCAGCCCCACCATCCACAGCTGTTCAGAAGAGGAAAATTAGTTACCTTGCACCACCACAGGTTTCATTCCCAGCCTTAAATGTCTCCCTAAACCATTTTGAGACTTATCATATCAATCCATCCGTGACTTATTTCAGATTTACAAAGATTGCCCATCTCCTTATGTGCATTACATTAAAATTCCACAGGGCAGCTGTAATCGGGAAAAAAGTTATAACATTTTAAGGAGAAATTACACAAAAAATACTAAATTTAAAATTACCTCATATATGCAATTAACTTAAAAAAATAAAGCTCTTGAAATTAAAAATGTCTTTTACAGGAGTGTCCTGGCCAAGAAGGACAGCAGTACAATCATAAGTTGCATAAATGAATAGCACATACACTCACATATACATTTATCTATGACAGGGAAAAACAATATCAGGATTTACTTCCCCTTACCTACATGTACAGGCTCTAGATTCCAAAGCAGCACTATCTGGCCTCACTATCTAATTTTTATTTCCTGTTGGGTGATTTGATTTTCTTCCAACAAAATTTGGAGCCCTTGGACTTCCAATCTCAGAGCTATACAGCTCATTTAGAGGAATGAGAATACATTAAAAAATGCTGTTTCATAGGGAGCAATAAAAAGGGAAACAATACCTAGATTTTAAAAAAATGGTAGTAAATCCAGTGCTTTTTTTAACCTTTGATTAAACTTCACATAAACAGCCAGTTGTAGTTTACACCCTTATCACTCAACAAGCACGCAACAAAATGTAATTCATTCATGAAGATCCCAATGATTCGAGTTACAGCATGTTTGGCCTGCATTCCACAGACCATAGTTCAAATGTTTTAGAGTATTTCTGAATTGCTAAAATACATTTCCTGAATACACTGCCTATTTTTCTCAAAAACTCAAACTACATTCATAAACCCCGGACCGTCCTGTCAAAACCAAACTATGTGTGCAGATCACACACACAGCAAGTAAAAATATGCTTGAGCAGATCATCTGTTACACACTACATCAAATAATCTAAGACACAGCATCCAGGACATATAGTCAACAGGAAATATTTATTTCAAGAGTATACAGTGAAACACTGCCAGACCCCGGAGGACCTCATCCACATCACATGCAATGTGAAGGGGGGAAAGTCCCCTTGTGTGCCAAATCAAACATTGACTGGACTCTACAGTAAATGGTAAATGGACTAGTTCTTAGATAGTGCTTTTCTACTCTGTCTGAGCACTCAAAGCGCTTATACAACACATTTTTATATTTACAAGCACATCCATGAGTAATTAAGCTAAGTGCTTTTATTGTCTAACATTCACACACGTTCATACTCCAATGCTGACGTCGGAGAGCAGCTTTGGGGTTCAGTATCTTGCCCAAGGATACAGTGCTACTTGCAGTGTGTCGTATTGTGGGTCAAATGTTGTACAGCATGGAACAGATGCCTGTTCTCTTCCCTGAATGTCCTGATGATGCTGCCACAGAGAATCTGCTCAGATTGGGTTGGACCCTCTGTCATGCTTTGTCATCGCATGGACGAGGACATGGTGTACAATTGTTGCCCGTATCTCATCGGTGATGACTGTTCTCAGTCTTCCTCGTCCTCTTCCTCCTCGTCCACCACCTCTCACACACTCTCTTTCTCCTGTGCCTCTCTGTATGTGTCTGTCTATTGTAGTTGCACATGTGCCACCTGCACACTAAACTGACTTTTATCCTGCCCATTTGGTCTGATCACATCATTGGACACGTGTGTTCAATTGTGAGTTGTTGTGTGTAACAGATTACAGCTGTGTTGGAGTTCTGTTTGCATTCTGCTTTCAGTGTTTAGAGTTTTGCACTTTTAAGTATGGAGTGTGTTTAGTTACTCAGAATGTGTTTGCGGTGCAGCAACACAGAGTGGTAGCGTTGTGCTGTATGTGTCCAAGTGCCTGAACAGTGTTTGTGGTGTGGCCAATAGAGCGTTTGATTCGTGATATACATTTAGGCCACTGTGGATTTGGTAAAGGGAATGGGGTTTAGCATTTTAGCAATTCAGAAATACTGTAATAAGAAAATTTGCTTGGAGACATATGAAAACTCCCAGTCATATTAGCCTCAAAAAGATGTAAAGGATCCTGACCAAAAGTGTAAGATGAGATAAATAAGACAGCACAACTAGCCTAACTTCCATGACATAATTTATGATAAAACACAATCACAGTAATGAAATGGAGGCAGCAATGAAACACAAAGTAACCTCAGCCCAGCAACACAACTAGTGGATAGACAATACTTACAGATGATGCCTTAGTAAAGAGGAAAAAAGAACAGCTTTAAGCGCATGAAGTGTAGACAGTGTAAACAGTTGCTTACATGACTGTGGCTGATGAACATGGCCAATCTGCTTCCTATCTTCCAGCATGCACTGCTAGATCACCATTGTTACGAACATAAACAAATTATAATGAACTAGGATATCAAATCATTCACTAAGGGCATAACAAAAAGTGTACAGATTGATACAGCACATTTAATAGCAGGTATTTTGTTTGAAATACACATTTATGACAGTATTCAGCAACAGTTCTCATATATCAAGATATGAGATATATATGATACACAAACCATCTTCACCTACAGGTCTGCCATCAAAGCTTTTGTGAACTTATGATGTATTGCTTGTCAATTGATTTTGCACAATTTTAATAACATCAAATATTTAAAGGAATTTTCAGCACTATTAGAACATAGCAAGCAGTCAGAATTAATTCAGCCCTGCACTGAATATTGGAAGGAGGTGAAGCATGAAATACATTCCAGGCAGTCCAGTTTGAGACACAGTTCTCAATAACTAAACACTGTATAGATTCGGCTACAAGTGTCTTATACAAATTAGTAATAAATAGTATTATTAATTATGCCATTTATCACAAATGAACCCACTAAGAATGTGCATTTGCATGGCTTGTGGTTTCTCACTGGATTGTGACGTAGATGTGCCTTGTTTTAATTACATAATTACACAGGGGGTGTTAATAACCTAACACCCCCTGTGTTACATTCAAAGTGTTCTTCGTAAGCGTAAATGAGTTCTAGTAGTTACAATGCTTTGACTGTTGCAACTACTAGAACTACAGTGCAGATGGATGCATCATCCGCAAAGAAAAGAGACAAGCTTTTGAGGCAACAAGGCAGAAGCCTTCTGCCACATGGCTATGCCTGGGAATTCTGTCCATAAAAATTATGAACAGAATCGGTGACAAAGGGCAGCCCTGGCAAAGTCCAACACCCACAGGAAACGAGTCCTACTTATTGCCAGCTATACAGACAAAGATCTCGCTGCGGTTGAACAGGGACTGAATGGCCCACAACAACGGGCCAGACACCCCATACTCCCACAGGACCACCCACAGGATACCCTGAGGGATGTGGTCAAATGCCTTCTCCAGGTCCACAGAGCACATGTAGACTGGATGGGCAAACTCTCAGGCACACTCGAATATCCTCAAGAGGATAAAGAGCTGGTCCAGCATTCCACAACCAGGACGAAAACAGCATTGTTCCTCTTGAATCTGGCGTTTGACTACCGGACGGACCCTCCTTTCCAGCACCCTGGCATAGACCTTACAGGGGAGGCTGAGGAGTGTGAGCCCCCGAAAGTTGGAGCACACCCTCCAGTCTCCCGGGATGGTGGGGATCACCATTCTGGTCTGCCAATCCAGTGGCACTGCTCCAGAACTCCACGCGGTGTTGCAGACGCATGTCAACCAAGACAAAATTTCCAGGACCGCTTTCCCCTCCTGAGCTGCCTGACGGTTTGCCAGAATTGCTTCCAGGCCATCCAACAGTCTTTTTCCGTGGCCTCACCGAACTCCTCCTGCACCCGAGTTTTTGCTTCAGCCACCACCTGTTACATTTAGAAGGGTGTGTGTTGTGTGATATGCTAATTTGTCTGTGCAGGTGACTGGCTCCGGTTGGTGCGGTGCCCTCCTGCATGCAGACGATTGGCTGCAGTTGAGGGTCTTGCCGTATTTAGGAGGCTGGACAGACAAAGCTGAGAGAGAGAACATCATTTGTGTCCCAAGCTTCCAACCAGCCACAACTGAAAACACATCTTTTGATCCAGAGTGGGTAGAGGTGAGCCACCACTTTGGTTAAATAGTTTTCTCGGGTGTTGATTATAGGTAGGGAGGAAAGACTGTCATTTCTTTTTGATTTAGGTCAGATGCCGGATCATGGTAGGCTTTAGTTCCTGTTTTGCTTATTGTTTTGGCCTTGGCTCACCCTGATGTGAATCGCTCTGTGTGTGTGTTGTGTGTGATCAAATAAAGCCTTACTCTTTTACAAGAAGGATTTTGTGTGGCTGATTGGGTCTTTGGGGGCAAACGGTGCTTTCTTATTCATGTTGCACTTCGGGCCCCTAGACAGGTTGTAACACACCCGAGCAGTGTTCTGCTTGGCCTGCCGGTACCCGCCAGCTGCATCCAGAGTCCCACAGGCTAACCAAGCCCTTCTTCGACTTGATGGCTCCCTTCACCTCTGGTTTGGGGGTTATCACCATGACAGGCACCAACCACCTTGCAGTCGCAACTCTGAGCAGCAGCCTCAACATTGGAGGTGCAGAACATGGTCCATCCAGACTCAATGTCCTCAGCCTCTTTTTGTTCTCCACACTTAGTGTGGCACACAGAGACACACCATGCAAAGGTTGAGTCAGCTTCTCTCCTTTTTCTCTGGTTTCAGGTGTGAATTTTATATTGCCCACAGGTGAGTTTAAACAAGCATTAAATGCTTGAAACAGAGTTACTTACCCACAATTTTTTAAGGGTGCCAACATTTCTGTCTGGCCCATTTTTTGGAGTTTGGCATGAAATTATATCAATTTTGGCTTTTTTTTTTTTTCACTTTTTTTTGTGTTGTTCCTATACACACAAAGTAAATGAGCATGTGTGTAACAAAACATGTATGACTGCAATAATTTTCTGGGAGAAATACTTTATTTTCTGGAAAAATTTCAGGGGTACCAACATTTTCGGCCAAGACTGTATATAATATATTTTTTAAAAATCATCTGGATTCAATGACCGAAGGAGGAAATGCAACATCGCAATCCGTAGAAACTAAGATTTACAATTCATGGCTCTTTGGATTAAATTTAAGAGAATATATTACAACCAAGATTCAGCCTCTTCATTTTGGGTTTTCGTTCATCTATTTCACAGTGAGTGCTTTTTTAAATATCTCCTTTACCCTGAATTGGATAAGTAGAAGAAAATGGATGGATGGACAATTGTTGACGTGCTGTTTGTTGTACCCTGCTTATTTATTTATTTTGTTATTAAACCTGTCTGGCAGCTTAAGGAAGCAAAACTATGGTCTGTGTGCTCTGTTAAACCCAACATTTGTTTTGCCAAGGGTAGCTCTTCAGAGGCTCCTCTTGTTAGTCTTTTTCTTTTCTTTCCTTCTTTCCTTCTTTCCTTCCTTCTTTCTTTCTTTCTTTCTTTCTTTCTTTCTTTCTTTCTTTCTTTCTTTCTTTCTTTCTTTCTTTCTTTCTTTCTTCTTTATCTCATTATGATGTAGTTTCATTATTCCAGAGCTGACAGACAGGGAGGGGCAGATTAGTGTCACTGTCTGAATACGTATGGCTCTAACTGCAGGATATGGATGAGACTTGTTTCTTCCAAAATCTAATGAGGTGATGGCTTCTTTCACTAGGAGGAGGAATCAGAATAAGAGACGGGGATACTCTGCCTTGGCTGGATGTTGGGACAGCCTGATTTAAAAAAAATGATTGAAATCACTTTTATGAGGAATAAAGTAATACAGGCCATACAATAAGCTATAGGAAATGTGTTTATTTAGATAACTGAAGGTGGAAAATAAATGTGTGTGTGTGTGTTTGGTGGTGGTGGTGGTGGTGGTGGTGGTGGGGTGTCTGGTAAACACTAAAAGCCCCTCGAGACTGGGATATGTAAGACTGTACAAAAACAGATCAGAGTCAGACCAAAGGATGCAGCTTCAGTACTTCATGTTCAGAGAAACTGCTGCACATGACAGCCTACACACTGATGTTGACAAATACACTGTCTCCCAGTCATTAAACCTTTGGAGTTTGAGCCAACCAGAACCGTGGAAGACATCAGAAGTCCAGAGAAAGTGAGAATCAGGAACGTTACCTTCAGACTAGGGGCCAAAATATTACTCAGCTTGGCAAGAAGTGACCTCTCCTGAACTATCAAGATGGCTAAACTGTGAGTGTACAGGTAAGCACAAAGGTCAACTTTGTGACTCCAGAGACAAAAGGTGTATGTGACAGTGGAGTTGGATCATAATGGTTTGAGATCACAGATGCTTCCATACCTGACAGGCTCAAAAAACACAGGGATTAAGACTGCTAAGCTCTTTGTAATATGCACGAAACAAGCCTCTGTTTATACACATTAAACTCCAAAGTTAAAAAAGAATATGTTTTAAAGGTTTACAGTGGCTTTCAAAAGTATTGATACCCCTTGAACTTTTCCATATTTTGTCAAATTACAACCACAAACATAAATATATTTCACTGGAATTTAATGTGAAAGACCAACACAAAGTGGTATACAATTGTGAAGTGGAAAGAAAATTATACATGATTCAAAACATTTTTTACAACTAAAAACTGAAAAGTGCGGTGTGCAAACGTATTCAGCCCCCTTTTCTCTGAGTGCAGCCAATTGCATTCAGAAGTTGCCTGATGACTGCTAATGACTAAAAAGAGTCCACCTGTGTATAATCTAATCTCAGTACAAATACAGCTGCTCCGTGACGGCCTCAGAGGTTGGTTAAGAGAATATTGGGGAGTAAACAGCATCATGAAGTCCAAAGAACACAGCAGACAGGTCAGGAATAAGGTTGTGGAGAAGGTTAATGCAGGCTTAGGCTATAAAAAGATTTCCCAAGCTTTGAACATCTCACGGAGCACTGTTCAATCCATTATCTGGAAATGGAAAGAGTATGGCACAACTGTAAACCTACCAAGACAAGGCCGTCCACCTAAACTTACAGGCCGAACAAGGAGAGCACTGATCAGAGATGCAGCCAAGACGCCCATGGTGACTCTGGACCAAATGCAAATACACAGCTCAGGTCCACAGGACAATCTGTCCACAGGACAAATATTAGTCGTGCACTGCACAAATGTGGTCTTCATGGAAGAGTGGCAAGAAGAACGCCATTGTTAAAAGAAACCATAAAAAGTCCCGTTTGCAGTTTGCCAGAAGCCATGTTGGGGACACAGCAAACATGTGGAACAAGGTGCTTTGGTCAGATGAGACCAAAATTGAACTTTTTGGCCAAAATGCAAAACGCTATGTGTGGTGGACAATTAACACTGCACATCACTCTGAACACACCATCCCCACTGTCAAATATGGTGGTGGCAGCATCATGCTCTGGGGCTGCATCTCTTCAGCAGGGACAGGGAAGTTGGTCAGAGTTGATGGGGAGATGGATGGAGCCAAATACAGGGCACTCTTGGAAGAAAACCTGTTGGAGTCTGCAAAAGACTTGAGACTGGGGCAGAGGTTCAACTTCCAGCAGGACAACGACCCTAAACATAAAGCCAGGGCTACAATGGAATGGTTTAAAACAAAACATATTCATGTGTTAGAATGGCCCAGTCAAAGTCCAGACCTAAACCAGCTGTATTTGTATTGAGATTAGATTATACACAGGTGGACTCTTTTCAGGACAGAATAGGAGCAATGGAGGGTGACCTGGCAGGCGAATAACGGGTAAATGAAAATACAGTTTTTCTTTCCCCAGGAACAGACCAACTAGGAATTACAGGTGATTCTTCTGAGGAATGAGTGAAAAAGCAGCTGATGCCCAAAGAAAAACGTTCAAAGACCTTGAGAAAGTCCAGAGAACTACTGCCACTTGCATTTTGCACATTATTTTGCAAGTTAATTAAAGGAAAAAATAATCACTGACTGCAGACAATCTCACACATTCACCAGAAGAATTAATATAACCTGTACAACTTATTATAACTATCTGTACTCATAAAAAAGATATTGATTAATTTACAACAGTGTAGTTTTATGTGCTTCATGGAGTGCTACAGTGTTACAATATCACAGCAAAATGCTGCCACACCTGAACACAGCGTCAGGCCTGCCATCAGGACTTTTCTGGTGGACAGGAACATTAATCTTAGCAGTAAGAAGAAATGTGGAGGGATTGCATGAGTTGTGAGTCAAATGTGGTGTAATCAAGAACATGTTGATGTGAAGGAATATTAACATGAACTGCTACCTCTCAAAATGTGCCCACGTTGCTTGTTGGGGGAACTGCGTGAATCTTGGTTGAATCAACACACTGTTTTGATTCATCCATCAGCAAAGGTCATCCAAATGACTGTGTTTTTGGTCACTGGCTGTGGATGATTAATGTATCCAGGCACCGTCTACTTGTGGTCATTTAGCTGAATACTTTCTCTAACATTTGTTTCAGCTCTGCTGCCACATGACAGAGACAGAAAATCTCTCACACAACACCTGCATTCATTTCAATTTCAAGCTCCTTATTGTATCATATTAAGATTGTATTTTCTATTTAGTTGAGCTCCTTTTTTGTTTATTTTATCTTTCAGAGATATTTTGTTCTGTATTAGTGTATTTATTTTAATGAGCTAAGTTATTTTTTATGCTTTGGCTGGTGTATCAGTAATTTCCCAACTTTTGGGATAAGCAGAATATGTCTTAATTTATCCTACAAAAAAAGGAGGCCTGAAAGTACCACATTTCTTCCAGTCAGCTTCAATGTATATTCAAATAGTTTAACCTGAACCCATCAGATGAGATCAGCTTGTACTACAAAGTTACAACACACTGACCCTTTTCAGGACACCTTGGTGTCACACGTGCACATACTGGTGTCTGTTTAAAGCATAATTTTATTGGTTTAGGTTTTAGGGTTGGGGTCGTCACCGATGACGACTTAGACCTCAGAAGGTTAAAGAATGGATCAAAACTACGATGGACCAACCCGTTCCTGTAAGGTTCCAGGAGTGACTAAAATTAGAGAGAGTAAATGAAAATCTACACAAGAAAAACAGCATTGGAAACATGATGATGATACTGTGTCAAACTGATGTTCATAGTATATTTAAGTAATATAACTGACTCCAACAAGCCTGACAGTTAGTTTTTAAACCCCCGGGTTGTGCCTCACACCCATTTCACTACCAGTGAATGGTGCAAAAGTGCCCACTTTTGCACCTGCTTGCCTGCTCTATGAAGTTACTGTCAGTATTATTAGTTATCCTGTCTTTTTTTATTGTTTTGTTTTTAATGCTAACTGTTCTGTCTTATGTCTTACATTTAAAAAAGATCTTACAGAACAATTATAAAATTTTTTTCTTTAAGTGGGACAGCTAGGAGGGAAGAGCTGCACGGTTCTGATAGGCAGTCTGATAGATGCTAATCAGTGGAGCAGGCAAAGTGTTGCTAGATATTTATGTAGCATATTATGGAAAACAACTGGGAATTCAGTCTTTGTGCAAAGTGATATATTTTAAGTTCACTCGAAAATATTGTTGGAGTTATGGTATAAATTCCATTCTGTATGAATTATCATACCTTCTGTTTGTATATTTTCTATAAGTTGTTTTATGTATATATGATACTGTTGTTTTTATGTTTGAAATGGAAACACGTGGTGACATTTTTTACAAAGGAAGTTGTAGGTACCTGCAGTCTGTTTTCAGCCTGCAGAGAATACACACATAGGATACGTGTCTCATATACGCCATGTTACATGCACATTCTACAGGATACTTACTACCATATATGGTAAGGAAAAAGCCAAGAATGTGTTTATTACATGCTGTAAACTGCATTTGGTGTAACCCACGTGATCTTATTGTGAAAGTCAGAATAAAAGCGCTGCGCAGGAAGCCGTCCTTCAGGACAGATAACTTCCGCTCAGCCGCGAGCTGAGTTCAAGGAACGGATCTCTCCTCCTTGCGCAAGTTCAAAAAGAGTTGTGTGTTTGTTCTCTGAGTTATTAAAATGATCTGAACCTATCAAATATATAGGCAAAAAAACTTCATATGGACTCAAAGTCTTTATCAGGGTCTGACAAACACAATCAGTCTGAATTACCAGCCTGTCTATTTACTCTCCATGGTTTGACATCCACCACACAGATACCTAGCAACTGTTCCTGTATTTTTTCTTTTAACAGTAAATGACAATTACTGTGTCATAAGTCTGTAACTCAAGATAATGAAAACTGTGTAAAAAAGCTGACAGACGCTAGAAGGGTTAATGTACTGTCTGGCAGTGATGGAAGACGGTGTGATCGAGAGTGAAATATGTTCAAGCTGGAAACCAAAATGAGCAAATGGAAGTTCAAAAAAAGCGTCCAGCATGTTCATGGCCTGCAAAGCACTGTGGAATAGTACTTTTGGTTGTTGACATGATTGTTATTAGAACAAATCTAGTTGGGATAAAGCAAAATGAATTCCATGGCTGGGTGGGGTGTAGGGGGCCACAGATCACCAAAATGAGCTAAGACAAGCACAGACACACATCACAGCAAGTTTAGCTTTATTATAGCCAGCAGCTATTCCAGAACTCAGATTTGATCTAGTGGAGATGACACCTGATATTTCCCATGCAGCTTGGTGCTTTCTCCATCATGGTAATGAGCTCGCTGGCTGCCACTGCAGGGACCTTTGTTTAAACAAGCTTATAGGATGTGATGTCAGAGACGCAACATTCCACAGGAAGAGCTGGAAATGATAGGAAACCCCTGCCTACCCATAAATGACTCTGATTACTCTCAGTGAAAACTCACCCTGAGCTTTTACATACAGTTGTTTTTTTTAAGCTGTTGTTTTCTTCCATTTATTTTTTATATCAATCATTACATTCCTCTCTTGCTGCGTCAACACACGCATTTGATTCTACCCAGCTGATCCTTGTTTTGGTGTATAATAATTTATTTTCCTTTGAAGTACAGAACTGGGTGAGAAAAGTACAACATAACAGCTTATTCACAGGGTGCAAATCAAATACTAATTTGCTGTTCGAACTCAGCCTCAGTGGGATTGTTTTTCGCCTTTTAAAGTCAAGCTAATGCGCAGACTTCAGCTGTTGACAGCAGGAGACGCAGCAGCAGCAAACCAGTATTACAGCTCCTGTTTATGAGCTGCTGGATCTTCCCGTTTGGCTGAAACTGTGGCAGTTTAAAGAGTTTCTTTAACGGGAAGCCTCAGCAGTCAATATGGTTGATACTGAGGTAAAGTCAGAGGTTTCTCACCATAATAAGATTTGTTTCTGCGAATCTGCGGTTCTTACAATTCCTCCTCTCAGGTTTTCCTCTCGTACGTTTGATCACTTAACACAAGATTCCGTTAAGGCTCAGGATTAGTTTCCGAGGGAGCGGCCTGGCATCCTAGGTGTGTCTTTCTGCACCCTAAGAGGCTTAAGGAGAAATATGTGCTGGTTAATAGCCTTATATTTTCAGCCTCTTTTTGAAGACAGAATCAGATTTCTCTGGCTCCTCTCTCCCTAAAGTTTGTCACATAGACATTGATTTGTCATACAGACTGCTAATCCAGTTTTACTGTGTAATACGTCTGAACATAACAGTAAAAGCTTTGACTCTGAGTCTGGCTGCACCACAGGAAAGGGGCTTTGTAACAACATGGGCCTGTCAGATGAGTATTTGAATTATTCTTGTGTGATCAGAGCAGGGTGAGAAGAGAACCAAATATTCACGCTGGTCATGGAGGTGGTGAGTGTTTTATGCATCTCAACACAGAAGTTGAGTTCTTCTTAAGACAAGTGTATTGCATTGCCAAAGATATCATTTACTTAAAACATACTTGTTGGGTGCCAGCGTGGCTCAGGCCATGGTGGTGCCATTTACCACATGTCTTCCCCATCTCTCCTACCAGTTTCCTGTCTCTCTTCACTACAAACTGTCAAATAAAGCTGTGAAAAGGCCAAAAAAAAAAAAAAACATACTTGTTATTGTCATTTCTAGTTTTCTGGGTTTTTTCCTCACACTGAATAATCCTAACCGATCTTTTACTGGCCCTTTGTCTCCTCAGTTCATGCACTTAAGTTCAGTCCCACAGTTTATCCTCTGAAAAATAAAAAAAAAAAAGCATTTTATCACCAATCCGCCTCCATGTCAGGCAACTTTCTTCTGATTGGCTACTCTTTGAAAAATCAAAAGACCTCAGCAACAGGTGGGTGGGGCTAGAAAGGCAACAAGGGAGAGCAAAATAAAAATGAGCTCTTATTGGCTACCAGTGATGACATCACTGGAGGCTAAAATACACTGGCTAAAACACTCATGTAAGCAATCTCTCCCTTGTTGCTAAGACCATCCTGTGAACCTGGAAATGACCCATAATACAGTGCACTGATTCCTGTGTATTTGACCTAAGAATGAGCCCCTGAAATTCCAACTCATTTTGCCAGATCGGGTCACATTTCTGCTGAGGCTGCAGATTGCAGGTCAAAATCTGACAATGGCATAAATCCATAGTGTCAACAGTTCAGTTTGTTGGTATAGTGACATTTTCTCTGCAAATAAACATGCATCAAAAGCCACAGCCATGGAGTATTGTCACTTGTATTGTCATTTGTTCCAAGAGCCATCAGACTTTTTAATGCTTCACTCGGAGACATTAACAGTCATCATTACATATGTTGATATTTGGCATTCTGTAAATCAGACACTTTATCACTTTACTACTGTATATTACTGCACTGCATTGTTTGCACATCTGCCTCTGCGCTAACAACTATCCATCTGTATATTTATATAGCACTACCGGACTCATTCATATCCCTGTATTCTTTGTTTTGTTTTCAGAGCACTAAACCCCTGTACAGCTTAGTATAGTTTGTATAATTTATACCTCCGTTGTTTGGATTCTATTTACTGGGCATTTTAAGCTCTGGATGCCCTAATTTCCTTCAGGATCAATAAAGTATCTATCTTGTGTGAAAACCTCGATGGCACAGTTTACCATTTTAATATAATAACAGCTAATAAAGTTCAGTTCAGTGGAATTCAGAGGTCTGCATACAGAAGAACACCTTTGAGATGCGGTGCAGCTGGAGATTACCAACAAGCTGACAAGTTGGAGCAGTAATCTGTAGGTGGACGAGTGTGGGCATCCTGAAAAATCACAGTGTTACCTTTCTCCACACTAATGAATGAATGACATCATGCTGATGGAGAAGCTAACTAGCTGGACTATTTTTGATCTCAGTACAAACCAGAAGAGGAAACTCCTGACTAGGCCAGACTACAGGTTGAATTATATGATTCTTTGAAGTACTATGCTGAAATAACTAAATGTCTGTACTTGCAAAATAAGCAGCTGAGACTCAGCTAAAACACCGCATGACTGTTTTACTACATTTATATACGTGGAACAGAAGGTTCCTGGTTTGAAGACCCAGCTGAGACCTGATTGGAGCTTGCATATTCTCATTGTGACTGCATGAGGTTCCTCCAGGCAGTTAAGCTTCCTTCCACAGTCCAAAGACATGTTAGGTGAATTGGCAGTTCTAAATTGGTCATGGATGTGAGGTTGATAAAGTGCATAAAATAAAGTACTATATGAATGTATGGTTAAAGGAGACTCGTGTTAAAATGCTTTGAGTGACCAGTAAGACTAAAAGGAGACCACAACAAACTCTGGGGTGACCCTAAACAGGGCTACAGTTTCTTGGAGTTCAGGCTGTGTGAACCATTACAAATATTTTAGTTCAACTGGCTCAGCAACATAGTACAAAACTAACAGATATTCTCTAGTCTTTGAATTAACAGAAGGAAACAGGCTGTGAATGGGCTGGCTTTATAACAGAAGATAGATTCATGATGCACCAGCTGGGGACCAGAAAGCCCGGTCGTTGTCTGCTGAGCAATCTTAGCGATAGTTTGCTCTGAAGTTGAACACAGTTAGCTGGTGTGAAAGCCAGCAAACCATTTTCAGGCTATGAGGGAAAAACAAACAAAAAAAAAAACAAAACACTTTTGTAGTTTTAGACAGTTTTGAAAACACGGGACTCTTATATTCAGCCAGCTTTCAGGCCCCTCTTCTGTGGACCCAGCTCCCAGTTTGGATTCAGGAGACACACACCCTCTCTTTTTTTTTTTTTTTTTTTTTTTTTTTTTTTTCTTTTTTTTTTTCTTCTTTTTCTTGTTTTTTTCTGTGTCATGTTTGTGTCTGTGTCATGGAACGTACTTACCAATGAGGGCAAAACGCTGCAGCTCCACCCATCAGAAGCCAGAGGCAGGTACGGAAAGCCCCCAGAACCCCAGGCCACCAGCAGCCCACCAAGGGCCAGGAAGACCCCCGGCCACTCAGTCCAAAGACAACCGCACACCTACCCCAGCAGACGGGAGAGGGTGGTCTCAGACGGAGTCCCCCCAGTCGAGGAGCGAGGGCTCCAGGGAACCCAAGGCGATGAGAAGCCAGCCCCCCCCCAGCGGCCAGCCCCCTGCACTGGCCGGCGGCAGGGCTCCCGGGCCCACGGCACCCAAGGACCGCCCGACCCTCCACAGAGCCCCCCCCCACGCCGAAGAAGCCAACGCAGCCCCGCACCGCACCCCCAAGGGGGGCAGGCCAGTACCCACGCCAGAACACCCAGCCCCACCCAGGAACCCCGAGGCACCCCCATCCCAGGGGGGTAGGGGGGAGGAGGCAACCAGCAAGGAGCGGCCAGGAGGCAAGGCACAAGGCCCAGACCCAGGTCCAGCCATACATACAAACACACCCAGACACCCGTGTACACATTTATACACAGATACTCATACATGCCCATACATACTTACCCACACACAGATATGCCATACATACACATTCACTCACCCACCCATACTCACGGAGACGGTGACAAATACACAAAGACACACATTCATCCATAGCTACCCACCCTCTGAAGGCGGGGCAAGTGGAAACCACCCCAGGGCCAACAGCGACCCCAGGACGCCACCAGCCCGGTCCCCAAGGAACCACCCGACCCCTACCCCGGGCGAGACGCAAGAAATCGGGGTGTAAGATGACCCATCCACCCCTCCTCCTCCCCAACTTGTAGGTCTATGTGTTAATGTTTGTGAGTGAATGAGGTGTATAGGGTGCAGTTAAAATTGAGGGGACAGTTATGCCACAAGCGCCAACTGTTGGTCGTCAGCGCTTGCCCACACTGCCCCCCCAAAACCCTCCATGTCTAAAGTGCAAATAAAATTTGGAGACAGACAGTGACGAGGATCCGAGTGGGGCCACCTCAGCGGCCCATCTCATCAACCTCTGAGTAACATGCCTGCCCCAAAGGTCCTATGTGTATCAGGGTGTAAGTGTGTATGTGTTGTGAGTTATAATGACTAAAGTGCAATTAAAACGGAGAGGCAAGTGGTGGTGCAGCTCTCCACGTGGCCTCTCCATCCTACATCTGTGAGTGATGTGTATTCTGTGTGTGTGTGTGTGTGTGTTTGTGTATGGGGAGGGGGAGGGGGGGGGGGGCATATGACCAGGAAAAATCCTGGAAGAAGAGAGCCAGCTGGCCGCTGGCTCAATAGGCACCCCGACCTCCCACACCCCAGCACAGGGCAGGGGGAGGTGAGCCCGGGGCCGCGGTGACAGCATCCCGGAGCACTGCAGCACCCGAGGTTGGCGCCCTCGCCCCCACCGCAGAGGGCGGCCCGCTCCTCCTAGATGCCCATTCACTCAACAATAGACACAAACAGGCGACAGGACATACTGGCCTGGGCATGGAAATGCAGTGCCCAGTCCCCCCCAACCACCCCACCGCGGCCCCATCCCCCACCCCACCCCCCTGCAATGCAGGCACCCCAGGGCCCCAAAAGCGTAGACCGGACATCCCGACGTCAGGCCAACCCACCCCACCCGGCGGCGCGGCCGGGACAGCAGCGGCCCCCCCCGCGCCAGGGGGGGCCCACCGGGCGCCGGCGCGGCCCCAGTGCCGGGGCCCCAGACCCCAGCCCCCAAGCCATACAGGGAAGACCAGCCAACCGACCGAGGGCCGGCACCACCCCCCCAAGCACCCCGCCCACACCCCAGGACCGAAGGCAGCACCATCCAAGCCCCCACCACCATCAACCAGGACAGGCACACAGACATCACCAGAAGGTCGCCCCAGGACCCCAGCCCCAGGAGGCTACCAGCTACCCAGGCCCCCGGAGTCCCCCCCCACCCCCCCACAAAGCACATCAGGAGCAGAGCCCGCAGCCCACCACCCCCACTAAGTAATGGAGCTGAGCAGTGGGAACCAAAGAGAGTCAAATTCCTCCAATTTGTTTTTAGAAGAAGCAGACATTCTCTCTAAACTAACATGATCTACTAATAAATTTCTGTACTGAGTAATACATAGTTTATTTTTTGTCTTCCAGTTCATGAGGATCATCTTCTTAGCGATGCACAAGGCAGTAAGAACTATGTGTGATATATTTAACTCCATAATTAATTCACTGACATCACCTAAGATGCATAGTCTGGGGGAAGTTGGGATATGACAGCTAAACCATGTGGATAGATCTTCACAAATCCTCTGCCAAAATCTCTGAACTGGTACACAAGACCACAGAGCGTGTAGATGATTATCCTCTGAATTGCTTGTACAGTGGGTGCATATGTTTGAGTGTGTAAGGCCCATTTGGAACATCCTTTGTCCAGTGTAGTATGTTCTATGGAGAATCTTATATTGTACAAGTTGTATTTGGGGTCTTTTAGTCATTTTGAAGATATTTAAACATATTTCTGTCCATAAATTTTGATCCAGGTTGACAGAAAGATCACGCTCCCATTTTGTAATTGGGAGGGAAACTGAATCATCAGTTTTTATTAATAATTTATATAATTTTGATAACAATTTTGGGGTACAGAGGTTAAGAAATTCTGTTACCCAAGTAGGCATTTCTAGATTCAATTGATTAAGGTTAAATCTTCCCTGTAGGACGGACTTAACTTGTTGATATTCCAGAAATCTACCGTTGCCAATTCTATATTTTGATATAAGTTCTTGGAACGTGATAAAATTTCCATCTTGGATAATATGTTCTAAGTTATTTATACCCTTATCACGCCATAACGGAAAATTCAGCATTTTCTTTTTCTGACAAATATCTGGATTGTTCCAAATGGGTGTTAGTTTACAGGGGATGAGTGAAGACTTAGTTATTTTTAAAAATTCCCACCAGGCTGTCAGAGAGGTATTTATACTAAGGACTTTATAGCAGTTATGATGTTTAATACTGGAACTAATGAAAGGTAAATCTGAGATTTTTATTTTTCCACAAAACACCCTCTCTTTTTAAGATTAGGATGACTGTTGGGTTTTTTCTGTAATTATTGTAGGGTCTTTACCTTACAGTGCCTTGAGGCGACTGTTGTGAGTTGGTGCTGTATAAATAAAATGGAAATGAATTGAAAAGGCTGAAACAGTATTAATTTTTTTTTACGAAGCATTAATCAACTTTAACCCTTCAGCATTAATAGCGATTAAGTTCGGGGGACAGTGGTATGGTAATGAAATGGTATGAAGGGGGCCCCAAATCAAATCTTGCTTAGGGCCCCTTCAAGGCTTGGGCTGGCTCTGGCATTGATAACAAGCTGGAAGAACTCAAATCTGATTGACAATCTTCTCCTGCCGAGAGAGGATTTCAGGTTTGGCTGGTGTCCCTCAGGGCTTTCCACAGGTGCTGGTAGAAGCACATCAGCCAGGAGCAGGGATGGAGACTTCAGCTCATGTTTGGGTTTTGACAGGGGCAAGAGTTTGCAGTCTACCCTTTGTTTCTGCAGTCTGCTGAAGAACAGTCACCTGTCAGAGAAGGAGAAGAGCTTTTTCATACTTCCTCAGAAATGCTGCCCAGTTGGACAGAACCTTCTGTACCAGGTCGGCATCTGCTGCATCCATTTCTGGGCAGATGATTCTGTCATACGCTAGCAAAAACTCTAGACACAAACATAAAGGTTTAGTTTAAGGACAAAAACAGTGAATGCAGCCAGGGAAGGAGAGTCTCCAAGGGAAGGTCTTGCAAGGGGCAGGTGAGCTGTTTCCAGCAGGCAGTGTTTCATCCAAGACTCAGTTTTCTAATCCTACCTCTAAACAGCACGATGTCAGCCTGTCTCCAACACACGCTCCTCTCTTTCACAGCAGTGGGCATTTGAACATAGAAAGAACAGAAGTATTTAAAACATAAAGAGAATGCCTTTATTGTCATCATACAGGATGTACAATGAGATTGGAGAAATAACTTTCTCTTTAATAGTACTCACAATCATGAAGCACCAAAAACTAGTATCCCACATCCAGCGCAACAATCTAGCATCAAATGAAACAACACTTCCATCTTAAGTAGGTCACCATTAATGAGCCCAATCTCCATCAGGTGTGTAATCAACAATGCTTTGCAGGTGTGGAACAAAAGAGCGGGAAGCCATGTGAGATGCACCCCTGAAACACACAAACAGACTACATATACGCACACAGAGATAGTCGAGGGAGAGAAACAGCCAAAAGGAGAGAGGCTGAGGGAAATGGGCAAGTTGGCCCAGGAGACCATGACAGTTATTTTTGTTCATTAATTAGGTTTTGATTCTCATTTATTATCCCCTCTGTTAAGTTCATTCATCCTTCTCTGTCTCGTTATTCATTTTCTGTGTTACTTTGTTGGTTAGTTGTCTCATGTGTCTTGTATTGAGTCTTGTTCCTCCCAGCTTGTTGTTTTGATTGTCTACAGCTGTATCTTGTGACCCTCCTGTTTTCACTTACCTGATTACCTCATAGACTTAGTATCTGTTTAACTTCCTTGTGTGTCTCCACACATTTCCTCCAGTGCTCTTTTGAATTTTGTTACTTTACTTGTGGATGAATAACAAACTAAACAGAGTTTTAGAGTTCCATCCATCCATCCATCCATCCATCCATCCATGTTCTTCTGTTTATCCTGTTCGGGGTCAGGGGTGCTGGAGCCTATCCCAGCTGACATACGGCTATGTTTCCTATATGTTGCTCAAGTGACAGTTGAACTGTAGGTTTGTCAGTCAGATATTTGATTTATAGCATATAGCCATTCCAAACAAATGGCTTTTCTCATTTTCCACTCAGACTTGCAACAGCTGTCACAGGAGGAATACAGCGATGTCCTACAGATGGTCGCTTATTTTATATCCAAACTAGGTGTGTTGCTTGGTCTACTTTGAAATTATTGAGCTTGTGTAATTCACTCAAGGAAAAACAAACAAAAAAAAAAAAACATATGTGGGACAGCTGATGCTTAGTCTTTCTGCTTAACATGAACTGGCCAGTGCTTGTAGTAGTTGTAGTCCAGTGCAGTGAGAAGAGAAGACAGTAAATCTGTAGTGTAAGAAAATGGTTCAGATTCACAAAATGAAACTTCAGTGACTTCATATACTGTAGTTACATAATAACTGTCGTATATGAACATCTTTAATAAGACTGAGATAACATACTACTCCCACATTCAGCACTTATAAAATATAGATAAATGATGAACCTTTGGTAAGAGAAGTTTCTAAAGTCCCTTACCCAAGGTTTAGAAACTTCTATGCATCTTTCAGCCAGCACGATCTGAGTCAGTGCCTCATGTGCTGCAGAAACCTGCTAGAAAACAGACTTTGTCACAGGTGTCGTATCAAGTACTTCACGCTGATGCCTCCTACTGTCCCCTTCATGCACACCATGACTGAATCATCCATAAGGTTCCATGAATTTAGTAATATGAGGGTATATTACATGTTTCATTAAGGAAATGATTTTGAGTGGATATTATAATGTGTTGACAAAAGAGATGCTTACCTTGCTTACAAATCCTCTAAGGCTGTCCTCTGTCAATGCTAACAATTCTGCTATAGCAAAGCCATCCTTGTTGATCTAACATTTACGAATCACTTAGTAACAGTGCTCAATAAAAACTGCACTGCAGGTACATTTATCATTCAAGTGGGTGTGTGTGTGTGTGTGTGTGTGTGTGTGTGTGTGTGTGTGTGTGTGTGTGTGTGTTGTGTGTTGTGTGTGTGTGTGTGTGTGTGTGTGTGTGCAGAAGGAACAGTGTTGTGTCTACATGTAACAGACAACTTAGCAAAGAACCAGTTTTAAATGGTATCTTTAGGCTCTTTGTTATTAGCAGTGTGTCCAAAAAAGGGATAATTTATTCCTATTTCTTTAGTTGAATCTATTAAAAATGCCAAAGATAACACACAAAAAAAAAACAAAACAAAAAAAAACTGTATTTTTGCATAAAAAAGGTTATTCCCAAACTGAGTGACGGTCCCTCCATTCCCAAAGAGATATTGGCCAAAAACTTGGAATATCTCATCATGGTTGACAAAATGTCCTTAAAAAAATTGGAGGAAAGTAAAAAAGTGGAGGACAAAAGAAGAAATGATGGCAGCCCTAAAATATATATGTACAACAGATGAAGAGTACCTGAAAGTCGTGATCTTAAAGAAATAGGAAAAAAATCCATCAAAGACCTGACACAGGACCTGAGAGATGCTTCAGCCCTTCAGTTGATTCGTCTACTGTTTGTTCAAGCCTCATCAGAAAAGGTCTTAATGGACGGTTCAAGAAACCTTTTTTAAGGGAGGGAAACAGGTGGAGGCTCTGCAATGGTTTGGGGCTGCCTTTCAGCCAGTGGTGTTGGAGCTCTTGTTAAAATTATGAACACAGAAAAGTGATTTTCAGATTTTGATCCACCATGCAATATTATCTGAATGTAGGAGTCGGTGGAAGGAGACACGAGCAGTGTATGTAGTCTCAGCTTTATTCGGTAAACTCACAACAAACTAGAACTCCAAATATAACTCCCGCAAAAGGAGGAGTCAAGCCCTTTTATCCCAGGCCTCTCTCTCCCCTTTTCCAGATCTATTCCAGTCTCTCTCTTCGCAATAAGATCTTGGGGCATTCTGGTGTGAAATGTGCATATATGTGGCCACCACACAGGCCCCCCTGAACACACAGAATGGCAAACAATACAATAATAAAAACAGCAACCATTTTCAACTCAACATAGCAAAAATAAAATACCACATCAAGAGTATCTCCTAGGGGGTTTAACAAGGCGGCCGCTACGGCTGTGCTTGGCGACCACAGGTGGTGAAAACGAGGGAGGGGCATAGCCCCGACTACGGCGAGACTGCCCCCTCGCAGGGGAAAAAACAGCAGCTGGGGGCAGGTCCTCCGAGTGAGGCATAGAAACGGGAGGCGACCGCGGCGCGGAGGTTGGGCCAACTCAATAGGACCATCCGGAAACATGTGAGCAGGCTTAAGGCGATCCACCGAAACCCGCTCCTGACGACCTCCCGCTCAACCAAAAAATCCTTAGTTCCCACCTCTAGCACACGGAATGGACCATCATAAGGAGGTCGAAGTGGAGAACGGTGCGCGTCATGGCGGATAAAAATGTACTTGGCAGACATCAGGTCCTTTGGCACATATGACTGTGGAAGGCAGTGATGCGCCGCTACTGGGGCCAAAAACCTATCATTCCCCGGGAAAACCGGCCCGCTCCTTTTGTCGGCCCCGAAGCAGATGCACCAGGAAGGAATTCCCCTGGAACCCTCAAAGGCTGGCCCAGGACCAGCTCGGCTGAAGAAGACTGCAGGTCCCCTTAGGTGTCGCACGCAGGCCCAGCAGGACCCAAGGAAGGCGGTCAACCCAGCTGCTGTCCACCAGCGCAGCCCGTAAGGCAGCCTTCATGGTACGGTGGAACCTCTCGCAAAGGCCATTGGCCTGCGGGTGGTACGCGGTAGTGCGATGGAGTCTGACGCCAAGGTTCTCCGCCACAGCAGTCCACAGCTCAGACGTGAATGAGGACCCCTGTCAGATGTCAAGTCAAGCGGTACGCCAAACCGAGATACCCAGGAGGAGACGAACGCACGAGCAACATCTGCTGAGGTGGTTGACGCCAAAGGAACTGCTTCAGGCCACCGAGTCGTCCTGTCCACCAGTGTCAGGAGATGGGTGAAACCCCGGGAAGGGGGAAATGGACCTACCAGGTCTACATGGACATGTTCGAACCTTCTCTGGGGTATGGGAAAGTGCTCCAGAGGGGATTTGGTGTGTCGTTGCACTTTGGCGCGCTGACAAGCAACACATGAGGAAGCCCACGCCCTGACCTCTTTCCGGAGGCCGGGCCACACAAACTTGGCCCCTACCAACTTAACTGAGGCTTTAACTCCTGGGTGCGAAAGAGAATGAACTGCCTCAAAAACCCGCCGACGCCAGCAAGCAGGAACCAAGGGGCGAGGCCTGCCCAATGAGACGTCGCAAAGTAGGGTTACGCCACTATCCTGAAATGAGACATCTTCCAAACGCAAACTGGACTCGGCCACCTTAAAAGCCTGAATCTCCGTATCCGTAAGTTGGTCGGCACCATGGCAGAGTAGTCCACTCCCAAATGCACAGAACTAACCCGCGCCCTGGACAGACAGTCAGCCACCCGATTACACTTGCCGGCGACGTGCTGAATGTCAGTGGTAAACTCTGAAATAGCAGAAAGCTGCCGTTGCTGCCGTGCAGTCCATGGTTCTGAAACCTTTGCCATGGCAAATGTGAGAGGTTTGTGGTCTACAAAAGCGGTAAAGTCACGGCCCTCAAGCAGGAACCGGAAATGACCGTCGCGAGAAAAGGGCAAGGAGCTCCCTGTCAAACGTACTGTACTTTCTCTCCAGCATCCCGAAGCTTCCTGCTAAAAAAGGCGAGGGGCTGCCAAGCACCACCCACCCATTGTTCCACACGGCCCCGACTGCAAAATCGGAGGCATCGGTAGTAAGGGCAACAGGCGCCTCGGGAGACGGGTGGGCCAGCAGGGCAGCGTTGGCAAGAGCAGCTTTGGCACTGTCAAATGCCTGCACCCGCTCAGGTGTCCACTCTATCTCTTGGTTGCCTTCTTGCCCTTAAGTGCATTGTACAGAGGGTGCATGAGGTGAGCAGCCCGGGGGATGAAACGGTTATAAAAGTTCACCATCCCAAAAAACTCCTGCAGGGGCTTCACTGAGGAAGGGCGCGGAAAAGCAGAAACCGCCTCCACCTTAGCGGGCAGGGGAAACGCCCCCTGGGGCGAAACGAGGTGTCCCAAAAACTCTATGGCCGGCAGACCGAACTGGCATTTAGCTGGATTCACAATCAAACCGTGCTCACTGAGACGCTCAAACAACTGGCGGAGGTGCACTGAATGCTCCGCGGCGGAAGGGCTGGCAACCAGTATGTCATCCAGATAGACGAACAAAAAGGGCATACCACGCAAACGGAGTCCAGTCCATGAGGCGCTGAAACGTCTGTGCCGCGCCCTTCAGACGAAGGGCATTCGCAAAAACTCGAAAAGGCCAAAAGGAGTGATAACCGCGGGTCTTGGGCACATCACGCGGATGGACAGGAACTGATGGTATCCCTCACCAAATCCACCTTTGAAAAAATAGTTGCCCCGCAAGATGAACCGTAAAATCTTGAATGTGGGGAACCGGTGGGTACCTGTCATTAGTCGTCGCATTATTAAGGCGCCTAAAATCCCCACAAGGGCGCCACCCACCGTCAGCTTTAGGGACCATGTGCAACGGGGACGCCCACGGGCTGTTTGAGCGGCGCACATACCAAGGCGCTCCATGTTTGCAAACTCCTCCCTGGCTATCGCTAACTTCGCGGCATCGCCGGCGTGCACGCGCAAAAAACCGGCGGACCCACAGTGGTAATGTAATGCTCCACACCATGTTTAGCTACGGCTGCAGAGAAGGTGGGAACCGTGAGGGTGGGAAACTCGGCAAACAAACGCTGGTACCCATCACCTGTGGCAAGCATGTTAGCGAGGGGCAGGGGGCCAGGACTACCAAGTGTACAGGGGTAGGTATCAAAAGACACAGCATCTATCAAGCACCTATTAGCTACATCGACCAACAACCTGAAAGCACACAAGAAATCAGCGCGAGTATAGGTACTGACACAGACGCTATCACCAAGTCCCAGTTAAACTGACGTCCCTTGAAACACACAGTCACCAACCTCATTCCATATGTGCGAATGGGGGGGTACCGTTCGCCGCGTCCAGCAGGGGTCCGTGACATTGTCCCAAGGCGTCCGCTGAAGCCGGCATGATGCTACGCTGAGCACCCGAGTCCACAAGCAGACGGCGTCCCGAAGCAGTGTCCTCAATGAAGAGCAGCTTGTCCGAGCTGCCAGCGCACACAGCTGCTAGTGAGCACCGGCCCTCTCGTTTCCCTGGTGCTGGAAGGTACACGGCGGAATGCAGCGCTTCGCCTTCACTCCGAACGGCGCGATGATAGAAGCAGAGCACGCTCTCCTTCTCCGGCGCTCTGCGACGGCGGCCACAGCACCAGCTTCTCTCGTCTGCCCTTGTAGAGCCGCACTCGGTAAAAGTGCTGCACACCGGAACGCCTGGATGCCAGCAAAATCTTGTCCGCCTCTTCAGCTAGCCCGCGGTAATCCTTTGGCCCGTATCAGAGCGGAGCTGGCTAGGCGGTGCGCACGGGAGGGGGGAGCTGGCGCAGGAACAGATGCGTAAGAGAGAAACGAAGCGTCGCCCGGGCCGAGCAGAGCCAGCATGTGTCCATCAGCTCGGAGGGTTTACCATCTCCCAAGCCATTCAGGGACCACAGGCGATCAGCCCGCTTCGTCTGAAAGCTGATAAATCCGCAGCAGGTTCTCCTTCAGCGCTCCATACTTGTTAGCAGGCGGCGGGTCCCGGAGCAGTCCCATCAGCCGGCGGGTAGTTAGAAGCAGAGTCCAGCGCCGCGACGACATGGTAATACTTGGTGTCGTCTGAGGTGATCCCGCGGAGGTGAAACTGGGCCTCCACATGCTGGAACCAAGGCTATGGATCGTGCTGCCAGAACTCCGGGAGCTTGACCGTGGCCGCAAAAATAGGGAGGAAAGGCGGCGGCGGGGCTGGTGGTGAGGAAACGGCGGCGGCTGGTGAGGAAACAGCGGCCGCGGCCGTTTGAGCTGTCGTCAGCAGACATGTTCTTTAGTCGGGGTCACCAATGTAGGAGTCGGTGGAAGGAGACACGCAGGTATGTAGTCTCAGCTTTATTCGGTAAACTCACAACAACTAGAACTCCAAATATAACTCCCGCAAAAGGAGGAGTCAAGCCTTTTATCCCAGGCCTCTCTCCCGCCTTTTCCAGATCTATTCCGGTCTCTCTCTTCGCAATAAGAGCTTGGGGCATTCTGGTGTGAAATGTGCATATATGTGGCCACCACATGAAAAGAATTTGATTGCTAACTGTTTTATTTAGTTGTAGGATGTATTTAGATTTCTAAAACTGAGTGGGGGTCCCTCCATGAATTTAGTGCCCTGCTGATGCAGACCCTAGCTTTCATCTGAAAGCATTCACATTTCTGCTGGGATAGACGGGCTTCACTAGATAAAACCTTATTTTGTTTCTGTGCTTGTGTCGAGTTTGTGTCAAAGTTTGTATTGTGCTGGAACCCATTCCTTTATTGATGTTAGTGGACTCCATGGTTAAGCTGGTTGCTCACTGTTACCTGTAGAAAAGCAGCAGTGAGGCACTGAGGTAGTCCATAAATGTTTTACATTCCACAGGCAACTGAGAGAAATGGGAAGATCAATTTTTTTATGCTATATCCTGGTCTCACTGTGGCAATGTTTATATTACATTATAGAGAGAATCAAAGCTATCTGATGAGCCCCTACGACCAGCTAATGTCAGCAAGAGACTTCCAACAGAACCAGGATCAGGGAGGGGCAGCCATTAGCCCTGACCATTTGGGGAGTAAGAAGAAGGCAAGAAACAACATCTTGAGGCATCCATGACACCAATGACTGTAGCAAATGTATAGGATTTATCTGGAATTTATGGATGGCAGAGAAAAATAGCAGTATTTGACTGTAATAAAGTTCAGAATCACTGACAACAACAGGTATACGCATGCTACAAGTGTGGTTCAGCAAATGGAAACGCATTTCTACATCTCCCATCAGAAAGCACAGAAAAAAGAACCAGTTACACTTTCCTTGCTGCAGCTCTATCCTAAAATGCCTCTAAAAACATATTTGTTTATCAGATATGAATCTGAGTTAGTGTTACAAAATATTCAATACAAATACTGACTATAAAATTTATACTGAAAGCTGAATGAATTCAAAAGTGAACAATAAAATAAGTGCACAGAGATGAAGCATTAGAAACAAAGGATGCAAAAACCACCCAAAAATTGGATTCATAAGCACTGGTTCAGTCCCAACAAGAAATTATGTGACTGCTCCTATAAGAGCTTCCTACTCCTCCAGTTTTAACAGCATATGCTGGGGCTGCAGACATACAGCTAAATACAGTTCCAGCTGATGAGCTCAGGTTTTGTGTTAGGACAGGAACCTTGGAGTCTGGCAACACCCCCTTGTCATTTGGTAGGTGGTGGTGTGAGCTTGGTCCACAATGATGTTTAAGCTGGTGGCATTGTTGAAGTAACATCTGCATCAATACCAGGGTCACGGTCTGTTATGTGATTGTATACATTTTTGTTAATTACTGCGATAACAGTAATTTTATTTTTGTCTCAGGTTACAAATAACTTCCCAGTGCTGCAATATATATATATATATATATATATATATATATATATATATATATATATATATATATATATATGTGTTGTGTGTGAGAGAGAGAGTATGTATTGTGGTATGTGTATGCAAGGGCTGGCTGCTCATTTTTCATTCAGAACCCCTAACTCCCCACCTTCGCCTCAGTCTTGCCATCTCTCTTCCTTGATGCCTTCCTTCATCTCTGCAGCCGTCTGACCAGCTAGCAAGCCTGCCTCGTCAGCAGAATCCACAATGGTTGGGCTGCTTTGCAGTAGGTCCCATGCATTTCTAATCAGCCTCTCATTCAGCATGGATAGGATTAAACAGCAGGTACACAGAGGCCTGTATTGTAGTGCTGTAAATCATAGCACCCCCACTCGCTCCCTGTCCCACCAATGCTTAAAACACAGCAAATTACTAACAAGAACTGTGTGTCTGGTGAACCCACAGAGTGGAGTTCTACTGCAGTACCTCATCTTGGCATCTTGTGAACCCACAGGAATATTTACTCACTGAAGAACGCTGAAAAGAGAACACAGGCTCACTACACAGTTCAATTTTAAATAAGTGCTCAGAAAACTGGACATTTATGAGCCTATGAAATAGATGATAGCTGCTCACTCCACTCTTAAAGGCATGTTGGGAGACTTTGGTTATAAACAGGTATATAGAGAGGATTTGTGTCACAGCAGGTTTGTAAGCAGGAAAGGATACCACTGGGCTTCTGTTCCTGTTGGTTTAGCTGTGTACTCACCATTGTGACATTTATCCAACACAGCAGAAACAGAAAGGAGACAATACTCCCAGCACCCTCACCAAGCACAAACACCACAGTCAAACTCAAATGTCAGCCATCCTCGCTCTGTCTGTCTGCTTTTGCCATAGTCATGCCTTAATGATTAGGTGTGGCTTTATAGTGTAATGGTTAATACATTTGCTTAGTATGTAAGGCTACTGGATCACTTTCAGCTGGAGACACGAATCCCCTTTAGGGACGTGTCAAAAAAGGGCATCTGCCAAATCAAACATGCAGTCCTACTTGCTGTGGTGACCTCTTGTGAGAAAGGAGCAGCTGACAGTAGCTTTTATGCCTTGATGACTGAGGTCTCCTCACTGTGACACAGAAGCAATAAACTGGATTCCTCTTGTCTTTGATGCTAACATTTATGTGATGTTTGATGAGCCCAAGTAAGAGCAAGAATCGCCCTCCTTTATTAGTTTTAATGAACAAGAAATCAGAACTGTCCTGTCATTACTAACTGAATCTTGTTTTATTCACCTTCCTCTCCCTGTTACACGCAAGATCCTTTGGCGTCAGTGCCTCAACAATCTGGCTACAGGAATTCTATCCTGTGTTAGAGAGCTATAAATGTTAGGCTAGTTGGTGATTAAGTGTCTTGGATGTGAGGCAGATAAAGTTCATGAAGTGTCTAGAATCAAAGACTGTGTGAATGGATGGTTAAATGTGACTTGGAGTCTAAAGTGCATTAAATGGTCAGTAAAACTAGAATACTGCCATATAAATACCAGTACAGTAAACATGAAAAAGCATAGTCAGATTCATTAGATCTGAAGTATTTTAATTGGAACTAAAAGACTAACTCCATTATTCAGTTATATGTGGTGCCAGGCACAGCAAACAGACATTTTAGCTGATTTGAACTTTGTTTGTCTCACAAACATGTCACTCTCCAAACACTGAATCACTGAGATAACACAGGTCCTGTTGTTCATAACCATAATTCTCAAAGATTAGATAAGGTCTGAAATAACTTTCATTTTATGGTCATATACATTTTTGTAAAAGCTTTATCTCTTACAATGAGAAAATACGCGATCTGACGGGTGGGCATTACTAGGGGACTTGAGTAATAGAGTCAAAACTTGCATCATTTTTTGACAATTTTCATTTAATAATGGACATCAGTCATATATGATCAGCTTCTACATCATCGACCAGAGCACAAAAACCCAAAGTGATATGATGTCCTAAGGCCAATATGGGTGCACAAAAAGTCTGAAAATAAAAATCTTTACATTTAATTTGTTATTTGTTTCTTTTCTTTTGTTTTTGTTTGTTTGTTTGTTGTTGTTTTTGGTTTTTTTTTTTTTGGGGGGGGGGGGGGGGGGGTGATCCAGAACAGCACATAATGCATCCAGAAATCCAGATCACAAATGCTACATGTCCATGATGTGTCCTTTTGCAGCTGAGATATGGCCAAATAAATATGTTAAATGAAGTTCCCCATGTTAAATTCAAGTAGCCTGCAAATCCAGAATCTGGATCGGATCCAGATGGTGTTCAGTTTGGCTCTAGTTCTCAGTTTTACTGTACATCGAATATCAGATGAATCAGTTAGGTTAGGGGAGATTTTTTAGAGGAGTTCAGAGGAGGCATTTTTCCTCATTTTGCCCTTGTTAAAGAGAGGGATTTTTTCAGTTTTTCTGGATTTTTTTTTTTCACCTTTACTTTGACCCAATGATTGCCAGAATTTAATCAGAGGATCTGAGAGTCACTGGCCAATGGCAGTTTTGCTGTAACATTGTCAGTGAACAGAGACTCAAAAAGATAAACATACCAAAAACAATATCCTGTTCCACCGTCTGGGAGATGAGCTAAAAATGCAAATGTAAATATTTTCCAGATTTCCTTGCCTTGGCCCTATTCCAGGAAGCAGGTTCAACAAACTCTGAGTTTAAAAACAGACTCTGAGTTGATCAACTCTGAGATCGGCAACTCTGAGTTTCCCGTTCCAGAACAGCTGATCAGAGTCAGTTCAGTGAACTCTGATCATGTTCACACTGAGTGAATAGGAAAGAAAGCCATCATCAATGGAGCTCTGATACCAGGATTCACCATGGCAACGGGTAAATAAAGAGCGGAGCCTCCATTTTAATCTGATGGATGGAGGATCGCACGTGTCAGTGTGGAGCGTGACGAGTCACTTTAATCAGCCTGACCCACTCTGACATCATCATAGACAGAATAAAAGTTATTATAAATTATATCATTTCTTTTATAATGTTTGCTAATTATTCAGCTGCAGCCTGATGGACAAAATGCAGGAGACAGAAAGTGAAGACAAAAATGTGGAGAAAACAGCCCAGAGTTTACTGACCGACCTGTGTTAGAGACAGCAGCAGACCTCAGGTCAGTTTTTATTCAATAAAACCTGTTTTTTCTGCAGTTTATGACAGTTCAGTTTATGGCCATTTAAATGTTTAAATAATTATACAGTAGAAATTTTATCTATTGATGGAATAGAAAGCTCACTTTATTAATTTTTTTAAACAGAGAATTTTATTAGTAATGAGCAGCTTTCCAAGTCTGTAATGAATGTAAAGTTTCACCAGTAAAGGCAAACATGTTATAATGAATGTCTCAGCTTTATAGGTTTTAAATATTTTAGTACAGTTTTGGATGAGGATGAAGTGCAGGATGAGACTTGCAGATCGGGAAAATGAATCCATTATGAACCGATCCGGACTGGAAGAGCTGGGAAATGACTGGAGCCTGAACTGGATCTGGACCTTATCTGAATCCATGATCCTGATCCGTTTGGATCCTCTAGCTATGCAGGTGGATTCGGACACAGTTTGCTGATCTGTTACGAAGCCTGTGATCACTGCTTTAGGTGATTTTCAGTGGAAAATTTCAGTGGAAATTCATACTCTCAGTTTGAGACATTATATCTTTCAAAATGTTATAATTTACATTTAAGTCACTTTAAATACATTCTTAAAATAATTTCGGCCTAATTTTCACTCAAACATTCACATCATCTCTAGGATTCAGACATTTTTCCATCGGCGACCTTTTACAACACAACCAATGATCGATCATTGATCAGTGATCAGTGTGTTCTGTGTCTAAAGCTTCATCCAGATCAGTGTGATGTAACAGTGATGCTACAGTTACTACAGTAAATGTTTCAGAGGAACTGACTGACAGTCTGACAGCTGCAGCTGAGCTCATTATAAATCCGTGACATCATCGCTGTCTCCGTCCTTACAGCCTGTTGATGAGTGAACGACTGTAAAAGCTTCATGTTACGTACACAATAATGAACTATTGTCTAACTGGGATTGCAGTGCTTGTAGAAACATAAACACCTGGAGATGAATTCACTTCTCTGACGCTCTGACAGCAACTTTATGAATGAGGAAAGGCAGGTGTCAGACAGGTGGTTCAGGTGCAGCAGGAGGGGCGGAGTCAGAGAGACACTCAGAGGTTGTTGGTTAAAACCTTAGTTAGAAGTTAGCTCTCTTTCTGAAACTGAAAACCTGAGTTTCCCTCATTGTAGGGTTAACAAACCCAGAGTTGTAGCTAAACCTGGTTTCTGGAATAGGCCCCTGATCTCATGTTAATATAAATATTTTTGATATTTTTTGTGTGTTGGTCAGATAAAACAAGACTTCTGAGTATGTCAAGTTGTGGTTACATAAAATCATGTTTTTACAATTTTCTTTACCTAAGTGGGCCCAATGAGAATGTCATAATAATTTACAGATTATGCCTTTAAAAAAAAGTTTACTGAAGCCTGTAACACACACCTTTCTTATCAAAAATATGAAAATCCCAGCTTTGGAAAACCACCATTTATTTGACAATGTGAAACGCAGTATGACTTTCATATTTCAGTGAGCATTGTCCATGTCCTTCACTGCGGCCTGAAAAGCTCAGTGATGAGCATTCTGGGTATATCTAAACTTTTCAAAGGACTTTCTTGCGCCTGCTGACAGCAGTGTAAACAATTTTCTAATATGGCTTCATCACTATCATATACAAGAGCACAGATCCACAAAGTAGGTCACCGTTTCCTCGATCCTCCATTCTGCATGTTGCTCAAACTTGTAAACATCATCCTCCCACGAAAGCCGTCTGCGTATGATATGACTAAAACATCTGAGATCGAGTGAAGGATGACAAAAGGCAAGGAAAAAAGGAGGATGTTTCACTCCAACATATCAAGGGAGTTGCATTGTTTACCTGTGTGGGTTTATTACTCCATTGCAGGTAAGGCAGAGAAAAAGCACCAGGTGCCGGGCACAGAACACTGCAAAATTATGCGTTATTCTCAGTGAGCTGCATCCTCCTTTCTGTCTTTTGAAATCTGTAATTAATGCATGCAGTTTGTTTATACATAGCATTATTTATCTGTTTTTCTGTCTTGTGTATTAGTTTTTATCCTGCATGTTCTCTGGAGGTTTGAATAATTGAAGTGATTTGTATTCTCTTAAAGGCGGTAAAGGAAGGGCCCGGGGGAATGGCTGAGATTGAAAATACACAGGGCCTAAAGTTTATCTCCATCCACCTCCTCCTTAAACACCGCTTTTACTCTTTAACAATCTCTTATGAGTTTTTAAATATGGAGGGGAACGGAGGGGAGAGAGTAAAGGATTGTAACTGACATTTTTCAAGCGCCTGGATGATAAAAAGGAATAATAAACATTTGTTTTAAAAATAAATATACACTGTTTTTTTTTTAACCCTAAATATAGACACATTTTTTGATGTAGTGAGCCATATATTGTCAGTTGCCTCCAATCCTCTCACGGTAAAATGTTGGCAGTGACAGTATTATTCAAATGTTGCTCAGAGCGTTGGCAGCATTTTGAAAGGTTAAACAGCACTTTAAACGTGGGCTGTCCAAATGTTAAAAGCACAAAAATACTGCTGGCTACTGTGTGCAACATGAAAAGCATGAAAACAGACAAGCACGCCCACACAAACGGCTTCTAAGGTGAGAGCTGGGGAGTTAACACAGGAATGGTCACCATAATCAGACAGCCTTCCGATCCAGCTCACCACTCGGTGGTGATCAGTTGACAGCTCTGCTCCTTTCTTCACCGGAGTGTCCAAGACACATGGTCTCATATTACATGATACAACAACAAGGTCACTCTGATAGCCGACCACTGCCTAGAACATTAGTCCAACATCAAAACACCAGTCTGGCAGGCTGTTCCACCCAGTGACCCCTCTCCAGGTGTCTCCACTGTTGCCTGTTTGAGCAGGGTATTTAACGCCCACAGCCGCGAAAATTTCTCATGCATCTTGAGGAAGGTTCAAGACATACAGTAGTCTGTATGGGCTATTTTCAAGACCTCCATTGCAGAGGTTGCTGTCAGGAGCTGTGGTCATAAGGTCATTGGTGCATGTTGTGATGGGTATTAAAGGGCCAAAAGGGTTTTGGGTTTGGCAGTTTACAGAAGCAAAATCTCAGATGTGAGAGGCCATGGAGGAGGACTTTTGGTTGGCCTCAAGGAAGTTCTGGCAAAACTGAGCTTGGCTCTGGCTGTTTTTGGTCAGGGAGGAGAACTGCTGACCAGGACCGGGATATTGTCAGAGGTTGGAAAGATAATTTTGAGGAATTCCTAAAATTCTCCTCTGAGGAGAAGATTCAGGGGAAGACTTGACAGTTACACGGGCAGCGCTTGTTGGGTAGTTGATAAGCTTCCCAGTGGACAAGTGCTAGGTATGGATGAGATTTGTCCTGAGATGCTAAAGGCAAAGATATTGTGAGGCTGTCTTGGTTGACATGTCTCTTTAGAGATTACATTAGATAAAACTTTATTAATCCCTTAGGAAGATTCTGTCAGGGGAAATTGAAGATTGTTGTGTTGAGGTCTGGGACATAATTTGTGGAGTGGCAGATCAGGAAAGTGGTTGCCATTTTCAGAACGGGGCCCAGAGTGCGCTCCAGTTAATTTCAATTCTATTCAATTGTATTTATATAATGCCAAAACACAACAAGCAGTCGCCTCTAGGTGCCGTTTGGGGAATCACACTGCTCAGCCTCCCTGGGAAAGTTTTTTCCAGGATGCTGCCTCTGGCCACTTGTCAACACTTGGATTCAGGAGGGACAATGTGAATTCTGTCCTGGCTATGGAACAGTGCACCAGATCTTCACAATTGCAGGATTTCTGGAGGAATCATGAGAGACCATCAAGTTTCTTTTGTGCACTTGAAGGAGGATTATGACTGAGTCCCCTGGTGCCCCTTGTTTCTGATCCTGCTTGTGATATTCATGGACAGGATCTCAAAGCGTACACTGGGTGACATTTTAGGGGGTTAATGACCCCCAACTTTGCTTGGTCTTAAGAACAATCTTTAGAGTGAGTCTAGTGCAACATTTCACATACCTACAAAGCCAACCCTCTGCCACATCTGGGACTCTCAGATGGTCTCTTTTCCTGATCCCAGCACACATACCTCCGAACTGTAGATAGAGACCTACCATGAAGACAAAATATGAATTAAGGAAGTCACCTCAGCCCTGCAGGACTGCTTTAAATACACAGTCTGGGGGGTGCTGATGAAACAGAACCGGCAGGGCATTAGCTGTCCTTTTAAATATAAACTTTTTTGGTGTGTGTCTCTAATATAAACTGTTAAAGTTTTGCCCAATCAAAGACCATGGTTAACAATAAGGTGAGAGGCCTGTACAGAAGACAGGACTCTGCTTTTTAATCTGGGGATGTGCAAGCTTGCAACGAAGCACAGAGTTGACTGAGAGGCCAAGTGTAGGTACAAGCAGCACATTAAGGAGCACTTTAACAACTCCACATATATATTCTATAAGAACACTAAACAGCCACAAACCCCACAGACCTCCACAGACTTGTTTGGAATTATTTCTTTTCTCACTTTGACCACTGGAACAAAGAGGCCAGCATCTATTCTGCATTGCCAGGGAAGGACAACCCCACACAGCTGTATGCATGCTGTCATCAGGTGACATCCACTCTGCACGGAGTCAGTGCGACAAAAGCAACTTTTTCAGATGGAGTCACCAAAGGGATTCTTAAGGCCTGCACAGACCACTTAGCAGAGGTCTTTACCACCTCCCACGACTACAGTGTGCAGTCCCCACCAGCCTTAAGTCAGCCACGATCATTCTAGTAATACAGATAATCACAGTGAACTGCTTTAATGACTATTGCTCAGTTGACTGAACCCCCATCAAGATCAAATGTTTTGGGAGACTCATCCTCACATTAAATCTGCCCTCCCTGTTGGCAGCGATCACATCTCTCCCTTACACACTTGGACCAGGAAAAAGAATGCCATTTGTGGGGGGATAACTGTATTAGAAGCTCCGCTGAAATCCACAAACCGAACAACCTGGGTTCAGGCTGTTCACTGTGCACATGGATACAGCACTTCTTGATTAACAGATCCCAGAGCATGAGGATGGGAGATCACATATTAGCCATACTCAACCTGAACACTGGCACACCAGTGAAGACTCTACTCCTTCCACACCCCACCTGTTCCATCATTCACTCTAGCAACGCCCTTGTCAAATTTGCAGATGATACCATCTCAGTAATAATGAGACAGCCTACAGGGAGGAAGCCGATCAGCAGGATATAATTGTGGACTTAAAAAAAATCAAAACACACTGAGCACTCTGCTCTCTGCAAACACGGGGCATACGTAAAGTTTTAAGTTCTTCATGTTCACATCTGACCGTCTCCCATCATGTAGGGAAAGTCCAACAGAGGCTTATTTCCTTAGAAAAGTTGCTTCCCTCAAGGGAAGGTGGTCAGCAGGTGTGCTGACCACCTTCTATCGGTCAGCAATAGTTGGAGTTATAAACATAGATTTTATATTTAAAATTTACAGATTTTAAAATACAGTTCCAGATGCTGACAATTTTGAGATAGCATGAAGTTTTGAAGCTCACCTTTAAGCATAGTAATCTTGTTCTTTCAAAATTATATTTTAATCTTTATGATAGAAAACATAATCATAGAATATCAAACAAGGTGCACAAATGAAACAGTTTTCAAGTAAAAAAGTGAGAAATATAATGGAATTCAGAAGACATTGTGTAAGACAGCCACGGCTTTCAGACTACAACACTGAATATGAGAAATATGCCAAAGCATTGTAACAATAAGGCATCTCCCTTGACTTTCAAAGGAAACCTCCCCTCCAAATCTGAGGAGTGATGGCTGCCATGCAGCTGCTTCTAACGTAGTACCAAGGCACATTAGAGAGGCGTTTTCATCTGCTCTTCCCCCGTTATGAGCCTGATGCAGCACATTTTTGCAAGCATAAAAGACAGAACTCCTTTCACCACTGGGGCCATTTGAACGAGGCCTTTTCTAATGTCAGCTCATAGCCTGATGGAACACTTGAAAACAATATCGCACCATGATTTCCATTGTGTCTGGCAGGTGCTCCCTCCCCCTTTTTTTGGACCCTACTGGCCTCTTTGAAGTGATAGACCCTCAGTCAGTGTGTGTGTGTGTGTGTGTGTGTGTGTGTGTGTGTGTGTGTGTCTGTGTGTGTGTGTCTGTGTCTGTGTGCGTGCACTGAATATTTAGATTGAATGCTAAACAATTTTAAACAATTTTAGGGTGATCAGCAATACACAATACACAGTACCATAGAAGAGTAACAAAAGATAAAGATGAATCCAGTGTGGAAGTACACTCAGGTGAAAACTTTCTCAGTTTGTTGTTTGTCCCAGTCTCTAGCATGATGTTTATTTAGTAAATCATATTCCCAGTCAGAGTCAAACAGGAGCATAAAACAGGGCATGTTTCAGGGTGAGCTTTCCAACAAGTCAACCACATGAGCATGCAGATTTACCCTTCAGTTATCATGTTTTTGTTTGTCAAGATGTGCCTATGATTAGTATAATTAGTGACTCATTAGTTAAACTAACCACAGTGGTGAGGATCATCGTTTTATATAAAATCAATGTTGAGTAAATGAAGCTCCTAGAACAGGGGTGCCCACACTTTTTCAGCTTGCGAGCTACTAGCAAAGCTAGCGTGGTTAAATGCGCGTGCGTAGGGTGGTAGCGAAACAGAAACAGAGGACCAAATTCATCTCCAGGTGTTTATGTTTCTACAAGCACTGCAATCCCAGTTAGACAATAGTTCATTTTGTGTACGTAACATGAAGCTTTTACAGTCGTTCATCATCAACAGGCTGTAAGGACGGAGACGCGATGATGTCACGGATTTATAATGAGGCAGCTGCAGCTGTCAGACTGTCAGTCAGTTCCTCTGAAACATTTATTGTAGTTACTGCAGCATCACTGTTACATCACACTGATCTGGATGAAGCTTTAGACACAGAACACACAGAACACACTGATCAATGATCAATGATCAATCATTGGTCATGTTGGAAAAGCTCACTGATGGAAAAAAAGTGGATCTTGGAGAAGATGTGAATTTTTGAGTGAAAATGAGGCTGAAATCATTTTAAGACTTGAAAACAACTAAATGTATTCAAAGTGACTTAAATGTGGTCAACATTTTGAAAGTTATGATGTCTGAAATTCAGAGTATGAATCTCAACACTGAAAATCTGATTTTGGTGCTTCACTGGATCTGTGCAATGAGATCTCCTTAACAGATCAGTGTACGAGTCCACTTGCACCACAAACGGACCAGGATCATGGATTTAGACCGGATAGGGCCCGGATCCGGTTCAAGCTCCAGCTCATCCCGTCCGGATCTGTTCATAATAGCTTCATTTTTCTCAACACGATCTGCATTCTTTAATTCAAATGGTTCATCCTCCCCAAACTGTACTGAAATATTTAAAAACTATGAAGGTGAGATATTTCTTTTGTTTGGCTTTTGTTAATTTACCTTTAGATTCTTTGCATTGTATAAAGTGCTTTGAGTGCTCAGGTAGAGCGCTACATGAGAACCAGTCAATTTACCATTTACCATTACAGACTTGGAAAGCTGCCCTGCATGTTTTCAGTTAAATATGAAACCCAGACTGAACTCTGACCTTTAACAGTAACATCTCTGCTGTGGCTGTCAGAGACATCTATCAGTGAAGCTGAGATCAGATCAGATGAGAAATGCTTATACTGGGGAATATTAAAGCAGTTTTTCTCTAAATCTCATTAAGCATTTTTGTCCAGTGATGATAGAAATAATGAAATATATTTAAGAAAAAAACTGGAGCTTGCTTATTCCATCAATAGATAAAATTTCTACTGAATAACTATTCAAACAAAGGAGCAAAAGGGCAGATGTGCCCCCGGGGTCTGCTGCTGTCTGGGTCACAAATACCACAGGTCCATCAGTAAACTGGGTCTGATTTCTCCACATTTTTATCTTCAGTTTCTGCCTCCTGCATTTCATCCTGTCAGGCTGTAGCTGAAAAATTCCATAAAAAATAAATAAAATGTAAAATTAGGATTCAGCTTCATCTGGTGAAAATTCAAGTTGTGTAAATGATGACAGCAGACATTATAAAAGAATTTATGTATTTTATGTATTTTATTCTGTCTATGATGATGACAGAGGGGACCAAGCTGATTAAAATGACTCATCATGCTCCACACTGACACGTATAATTGTCGATCCACTGGATTAAAAATGGAGGCTCTGCTCTTCATTTACCCGTGAATCCTGGTATCAGAGCTCCATTGATGATGGCTTTCCTGCCTTCCTCACACACACACTAACTCAGGTGAACATACACAGAGCTGAGTGAACTGTTTTGCTGATCTCAGAGTTGATCAACTCAGAATTTATTTTAAACTGCGAGTTTGTTGAACGTGCTTCCTGGAATAGAGCCCCACACTCCACAGAACAACAACCAGCGGCTATTATGACAATTTCAGCTCTGCTACCAATTATTTTGATGGGAAACAGCCTCTGTTCAGTGTTCAGCGTTGGATGGAATTATTACACTTTACACTTACACTTTCAGACACACAACACACACACACACACACACACATGAATGATGCACTGCAGCGTTTGTTGAGCACTGTGGCTTCGGTCACCCTGATTTCTATTGATGAGTAGCCTTTCTGAGAGAGGAATAAACAAACTAACTGTACTGCACATGATGGTGTCTATTTCTGCTCTGTGTGTGTGTGTGTGTGTCTGTGTGTGTGTGTGTGCTCGCATACTGGTGAACGCTGATCTCCAGGTGACACAATGTTTTGGCTGCTTTCATTGCAGGCCCATCGAAGTAAATAGAACAAATCAGACCTTGACATTGCAGAGTTTGACATTTCAGCTGTGTTTGATTTGCTTCACAGTGTGGGTTTTTAAACAGCAGCATTGGAGCACCAGCCACTACTTATGGAATCTTTAAACACATCTACAACTGTGTCAGGACCTCGAGATGCCTCAATAGTTACAGAGAGCTGAATTTTTGTATCCCGACTCTCTGAGGTTCTGCAGCACCTGCGGCTCCTCTTTGGCCTTTCAGTTACCGTGAATCTGAAGGTAACTGAATGTTACAGTGAGGTAAAATATTGCTTCACTGTAATATTTTGAATTGAATTTGCCTGGTTCTGATAGAGAAAAAATTCAATATTCACAGGGACTAATGCATATGTTGTCATGGTCAGTTGCCTGGCGGTTTGGGATTTTGTTTATTTAATTAATCTATGAGATTCTTAGTTTGCCTTGTGTTTATATTGTTTCTTGTATATTTTCCTTTATAGTATATTTAATCATCTTCTCAGTTCCCACTGCTTTGGTTCCTCTCTGTGTTCCTTCCTCATGTCATGTGTCAAGTCCCCTGTGTTAAGTTCATTGCACTTTAACTCTTCTTCTGCACTAAATGATCCCTACAGTATGTGTGCCGCCTCCTCCAGTCAGAGACATTATCAGATGATGATGATAAAATGGTGGAAAAAAATCAATAACCAACATAAAAAAATACAACAATAAGATGCAACACTGTTTCAAATAAGACAGGAAATGAATGTTGCAAAAAATCTTTAATCTGGTGAATTAGCGCACAAGGCAGTAAAATAAATGTTTTAATTTGAGTGAATAATTTTAATGCAGTGCTGCTGTTTATTTCTAACCTTGCAGCTACATGTTGCAGCTCTGAAACTTTAAACTGGATATATTTAAACATTAAAGGTTGCTGTCCCATCTGGCCGGGGCCTTTCTGTGTGGAGTTTGCACCTTCTCTCCATGTCTGCGTGGGTTCTCTCTGGGTTCTCCAGCTTCTGCCCACAGTCCAAAGACACACAGTTAGTGGGGTTAGATTAACTGCTGATTCTAAATTGCACTTAGGTGTGAATGGTTGTCTGTCTCTCTGCGTGTCAGCCCTGCAACGGGCTAGTGGCCTGTCCAGGGTGTACAGTATGCTGCCTCTCACTCTATGGCAGCTAGGATTGAAACCCCCCCCCCCCCCCCCCCCCCCCCCCAAGCCCCCCCCCCCAAAAAAAAAAAATAATTGGATAAGTGGAAGGAGATGATGGGTGGATGGATATTCTTGGTGTTCTGTGTTCTAGCAGTGGCAAGTCCAGCAGTGTCAAACAGACCTGGCAGCACATTCAACTCAAGTACCAAAACATTTTCTGCATCACCAAACAAATTCCAGTGACAGTGCAACGCACAGTTTGTTGCTGTAATTTTACAGCTGGGCTTCATTCAGTGGTTTTAGTAAGGCATGACTTAACAACTTGCACATTAAAAACAAATAAATCCCTCAACACAGAATTCATGTTATAAATAAAAGAATCTGCATATCCAGCCAATTTTAACCAAAACTTGGGCCATAACCTTCAGCATAAGTTACCGCAGTGATTTAGCCAGGTAAAAACAGACACACTTTCATGACACATAAAATTAATTTCAAGCTCTTATGGCTCACTAACCTATTAATCTTGCTTTGTAATACACCCCTCTCCATTGTAAACATTTCAAATATAAATAAAGTTTGGTGACTTTGATCAGATTGACGCTCCTGTCTGTCATTTCAAAGTGCTCTTGATTTAATTACGCTTAAAGATTTAATAATCTGTTTAAGTGGAGGTCTAATTGTTTATTAGATTAAATATAATTAATGAATTAACAATTTGGGATAAACTATTGACCTAGTTTGTAATTAACTTCAAACAGCAGCATGTTGTTGTATTTATTAATTCATGAAGAACAGGCTGCTGCTAATGATTCGGTGCCTGGGAAATTAATTCCTCATTTCTCAGTCGGTCTCTGTCTCGGCCTCTGACGGAGACTTTTTTTTTTTTTGTGTACTACATGTGCAGCACACATCAGATCAAATATCTATGCACTGTGAAATACTTGACAGGAAATGAAGGTTTCAGCTGTCGTTTCTGCTGGAAAATATTTAAATGCTGCACTCTTTTGTTCTCTCTAAAAGCTTCAGCAAAATTGCTCTGAAAATGTATCCCACAAATTTAATGGCTGCATTCCAGTTGGATTTTAATGGGGTTTTTTTGTGTGTATAAGTGGAAAATATTGAATTGAACTGAAGCAATCAGGGGCCACATGCTCCAGGCTCCCAAAATGGATAATGCAACATTTTGGTTTTAAAGTCTGCAAAATATTTATTATTTTCTTTTATTATACTGCATGTGCACCTGCACCCTGGTGCCAGGTTTCATGTCAGGAGTTGAAGAAACCTTATAAATTAATCTTGTGATTATTAATTAGAAGTCAGTGGTCCAACCATCCTTTTTACAGTACACACATCAGAGGTAATATAGAGATGAACTGAATTTAATTCATCTTTCCAAATGGACTGGATTATTTTCAGATAATTCAGGTTAAGATGTTTATTTCTAATTTTAGGGCCACAAAAGCTTCACCATTTTCCATACATGAAGAATGTGTGTACTTCATACTTATCTTGCTCTTGAAAGCATGAACAATAAGGCAAGACAGAGTGTTAATGGGGCCATCCAGCTTGTTCATCAAGACTCATTCTCATTTCATACCCACCAAACCTTTGAAAAAAAAAGAAACATCTGTAATTATTTCTTGGTCAAATCCTTGATGCTGTGAAGCCTATTCAGACCTTTTTTAACCTTACCTGTGTCTCTGAACACAACACCTGGTTCTTTATACTCTTGGTGGGTTGCAGTTCTGGAATATGGTCTGCTGGAGAATAATAGCTTCCTGGTAGCTTTGCATGTATTTTTTTCTCTCATCTTTTACAATGATTTTCCACCTTTTAGCTATATTGTTGCAACCCCCTTGACTAGTCATATTAAATCACTTATATAGGCAGATTTCAGTTTGGCCTAAATTGGAGACACTCAGGTTTAATAATGCACATACTAACATAAGGTGTCATTCAGTTAGGGCTAAACCTTCACCTCATTACACCAAAACATGTCACCTAAAAGTTATGTTGGAACGGAATATTTGCACAAGAGGTGAAGAACAGAGTGGCAGGCAGGGTGGAGTGGGTGGAGATGAGTGTCAGGGGTGATTCGTGACAGAAGGAGGACAGAAGAGTGAAAGGTTTCTAAGATGGTAGTGAGACCTGCTATGATGGATGTTTGGAGATGGTGGTGCTGCCAAAAAGACAGGAGGCCAAGCTAGAAGTGACAGAGTTGAAGATGTTAAGATTTTCATGGGGAGTGACCAGCATGGACGGATTAGAAAGAGTGCATCAGAGGGACAGATCAGATTGAGTGTTTTGGAGACAAAGTTAGAGAGACGAGGAGATGTTTGGACATCTGCAGAAGAAGGAAAATGGATATACTGGACAAAGGGTGTTGAACATGAATCTGCCAGGAAGGAGGAAAAGAGGAAGACTACAGAGAAGATTCATGGATGTAGTGAAGGAGGACAAATAATCCACAGTAGTGCCACCTAAAGGGAGCACCCCCCCAAAAAACAAACAAACAAACAAGCAAACAAAAAAAAAACCCACAAAACAAGAAAAACAGACGGAATATGTTTCCTACGTATAATATTATATGAAAATATTGTACATTTAATTTATCTGTACTGTTAGACAGGTTTTATGCATATAGATTTAATTTAATTTAATTTTCCTTTTTTAAAATGTGTGCAGTTAATCGCAGTTACAATATACTGTTAATCAGAGACTATCAACTGCTGACTGATTGATTGATTGATTGATTGATTAGATATGATTTCACATAAGTTCACGTGGGTGTAATGGTTGTGAACCTTGAAAGGGTTACACTTATTAAAAAATGAGCTTTACTTTTAAAAAATAATGTCATAATACTGCTCTAATACACCATTACTAGGTTTGCAATTTTTATCTTTGAAAACATTTCAAGAATTAACAGCTTTTAAATATGCTACAGCTGTAACAAATCTTCACTTCATAAATTTAGTTTAACAGTGTAAAAGTGCTTTGAGTGCTCACTTAGAAAAGTGCTGAATAAGTATCAGTCCATTATTATTTAATTAAAGCTCAAAAATTATGACAAATTTTAAGGACACACAACAGAAAACATCTGCCCTCTTTCAACATTGTTTGATGTTTCAATATTGTATGAAACTTCAAATTACGTGAATTTTAAGAATTTGTTAGAGAAACAAAAGTAATCTGTGTCATGTGGTTTTGAAGGAGCCATACAAACAAGAACAAAACGAAAAAAGCATCTAGGAACCAAAGGGATCCTCAGTTTACAACCATGCTGAACATGGCAAGTTACCGTTCTGCTGCAGACACACCAACAAGACTGACCTTTTGTAGACAAACGTGCTTTAATCCAAGTCCAGTGGGTCACAGGTACAGGTCAGGTTCATAGTGAAACAGTTGCCAAAGGCCATTGGTCTCTCCTTATCCATCCTGATGGACTTTTCTTGATTTTTTCCTTTTTGTTATTGCCTCCTGGCTTGCACATGTTTTACATCCATGTGCTGTTGTAAGGTTTGCTGTGTCTCCCGGTAGAGTCTGAAGTGTGGAGGAAATACCAGGGGATGGGCCATTACATGAGGAGAGCTGGACAGCATTGTAGCAGGGCAATAGCCCAGCAGGAGCCCTGCCAGAGTCTCACAAAATGACCTCACGTGCATGTTTCTGACAAACTAAAAAACAGGAATGAGGTCCCAACATCTTCTATTGGGACCTGTTGTTGGGAATTTTTATCAGTTTTATTTTTTATTGTCTGTTACTACTATCAGATATTACAGTATATTAGTCACACACATTGAATTAATGAACACTGTATGCTTTAAGGTCACTGGGGTAAAGCTGATGCCTGTTATATCTATTACTTATATATGGTTAAGGTCATGGTGAGACGCAGGGCCATCTCTGGTTCACATGACTTTGACATCTCATGCTGTATTTCAGGGGACCGTATGACAGGTACGCTCCAAAAAGTGGAGCTTTGCACACGCGCCTGTGTTTTTTAACATAGACTAGCAGGGGAGACGTTCTAGCTAAGTGGGGATTGTCAAAGAGATTTTAATTAAAAGAAGATCCTTCATTATGATACCTGTCAGAGTAAACCATTGAGGTACCATGGTGACGTTTGTTTCTTTAGTCCACGTGGGATGAAAGTTGGCAGAGCCTCAAAAGGTGATTGGTTGGGTTCAAGTTTCAAGGGTTGAGATTTGATGTAAATTAGGAGGGGTCAAAGGCAAGTGGTCATTTACCATCTTTAAGATATAAATGATGTCTCACTATCTTAATTTTGCTCTTCCCTTTCCTCTTCTTCTTCTCTTCCTGTCTTCATCTTTCTCTGTCTCTTTGTTTCTCTCCTCTCTTCTCTGTCTGTGCGTATTCTAGTCTTAATTCTGTTACTGTCTGCGTTTTATGTAACCAAGATGTCTAATAAACAGCCTGCACTGGAACCTGCTCATCCCAGTGATTTTTTTTTGAAAACTTTCGTCCTAATTGAGTTTGAATTTTCGACCCAAAGAAACAAGGGGCCCCCTAAAATTACAACCCGACACTGTGTTCACAGCCCAGCACCATGCAGATCATTTGGCATTCCCCAGAGAACACCAGAAATGCCAGGTCCACCACTAGTACCCCATTCCCTTTACAGATGAGAGCAGGTTCACACAGTTTTTGTTATCAGAGCAATTCTATTGTTAGATTCAACTGGCTTCTCTCAAAATGTAAAGGAGCCCACCCACCACTTTAATCAAACTCTGGATCTTGTCCTGACATATGGCATAGAAACTGAAGACTTAAGAGTATTCCCTGAAAGCCCCCTCCTGTCTGATCATTGCTTAGTAACATTTACATTTACGTTAATGGATTACACAGCAGTGGGGAATACGTTTTATTACAGTAGAAGTCTTTTTAAAAGTGCTGTAACTAAGTTTAAGGATATTATTCTTTCATTATGCTCTTCAGTGCCATGTGCCAACACAGTGCAGAGCAGCTACCTAAACTCTGCTCCCAGTGAGGTCGATTATCTCGTCAATAGTTTTACATCCTCACTGCGTACGACTTTGGATACTGTGGCTCCTTTGAAAAGGAAAGCTTCAAATAAGTGCCTGACTCCATGGTATAATTCACAAACGCACAGCTTAAAGCAGATAACCAGTAAGCTGGAGAGGGAATGGCATCTCTCTAAATTAGAAGATGCTCATTTAGCCTGGAAAAAGAGTTTGTTACTCTATAAAAAAGCCCTCCGTAAAGCTAGGACATCTTACGACTCATGGTAAATGGACTAGTTCTTATATAACGCTTTTCTACTCACTCTGAGCACTCAAAGTGCTTATACAACACGTTTTTTAAATTTACCCATGCAAACCAATTCATACAAGCACTTCCATGATTAATTAAGCTAAGTGCTTTTTAATTAGCTAACATTCACACACATTCACACTCCGACGGTTGTGTCGGAGAGCAACTTGGGGTTAAGAATCTTGCCCAAGGATACATTGGCATGTAGCCTGGAGTAGCCAGTAATTGAACAACCCCAAAATAAGAACAACCCCAGGTTTCTTTTCAGCACTGTAGCCAGGCTGACAAAGAGTCAGAGCTCTGTAGAGCTGAGTATTCCTTTCAGATTAAGTAGTAGTGACTTCATGGATTTCTTTACAAATAAAATTTTATTACAGAGATTAGAGCTTGCTATAGGTATTAAAGGTACTGCACTGCAGTGGTTTGAATCGTATTTATCTAATAGACTCCAATTTGTTCATGTAAATGGGGAGTCTTCTTCACACACGAAGGTTAATTAAGGAGTTCCACAGGGTTCTGTGCTAGGACCAATTTTATTTACACAATACATGCTTCCCTTAGGCAGTATTATTAGAGGGCATTGCATACATTTTCATTGTTATGCAGATGATACCCAGCTTCATCTGTTCATGAGTCCTGATGACAAGCATCAATTAGTTAAACTGCAGGAATGTCTTAACCCCTTATTTCAAAGGTGCCGCCATTCATGAACTTCCAGAAACAATTACTGTAATAACCCTATGTTGAGTGTGAAGCAGACTTTGTCAGCTTTCAGAAACCATTTCAATTTCTCCAATGGGACAAAAGTTTACATAATTACAGTACTTCAAAGTGAGTTTTATCAGATATTTCAGAGGTGATACACTCATCATTAACCAGTTGTTTACGGCAAGTAAAGGTAGGTAACAGGTGCATCGGCAGTGAATGACAACCGTTAAAGGGTTAAAGGCCTGGATGACCTCTGATTTCCTGCTTCTAAATTCAGATGAAACTGATGTTATAGTACTCAACCCTGCATATTTTAGAAACATGGTGTCTAACCAGATGCTTACTCTGGATGGCATTACTTTGGCCTCCATTAACACTGTGAGAAATCTTGGAGTCATTTTTGACCAGGATATGTCCTTCAATGCACATATTAAACAAATATGTAGAACTTCTTTTGGCATTTGCACAATATTTCTAAATTAGAACCATTCTTTCTCAGACTGATGTTAAAAAGCTAATTCATGCATTTATTACTTCTAGGCTGGACTATTGTAATTCATTATTATCAGGCTGTCCTAAAAGCTCCCTGAAAAGCCTTCAGTTGATCCAAAATGCTGCAGCTAGAGTACTGACAGGGACTAGAAAGAGAGAGAAGATTTCTCCCATATTGGCTTCTCTTCATTGGCTCCCTGTTAAATCTAGAATAGAATTTAAAATTCTTCTCCTCACATACAAGGTCTTGAATAATCAGACCCCATCTTATCTCAAAGACCTCATAGTACTATTTCACCCCAATAGAGCACTTCTCTCTCAGACTGCTGGCTTACTTGTGGTTCCTAGGATACTTAAGAGTAGAATGGGAGGCCGAGCCTTCAGCTTTCAGGCCCCTCTTCTGTGGAACCAGCTCCCAGTTTGGATTCAGGAGACAGACACCCTCTCTATTTTTAAGATTAGGCTTAAAACTTTCCTTTTTGATCAAGCTTATAGTTAGGGCTGATCAGGTCACCTGAATCATGCCTTAGTTATGCTGCTATAGACCTAGGCTGCTCATTCACCTCTTTTTACTCTGTTTATAAACCACTCCACGTTTAACCATTAGTTATTATTAATCTCTGGCTCTCTTCCACAATGTGTCTCTTGTCCTTTCTCTCTCCCCTCAACACCTAACCGCTCATGGCAGATGACTGCCCCTCCCTGAGCCTGGTTCTGCTGGAGGTTTCTTCCTGTTAAAAGGGAGTTTTTCCTTCCCACTGTCACCAAGTGCTGCTCATAGGGGGTTGTTTTGACTGTTCGGTTTTCTCTGTATTTTTGTATGGTCTTTATCTTAGAATGTAATGTGGCTTGAGCTGACTGTTTGTTGTGATTTGGCACTGTATAAATAAAACTGAACTGAACTGAATTGAATTGAATACACATCTTTCTGACTTGTGCAAGGATTCAGTCAGTTTGGGACACAGTTATTCATGCACTAGTGACTATTCTCAACTATAAATTCAATATAAATATAAATTCAGACTAAAACCTGTGGAAATAACTAAAAAAGGAAGATATCCTTTTCTAAGTCTTAACTCTGGCATCTAAGAAGGTCATCACAAAGAAATGGTTGAAAAGTGACCCCCCCCCCCCACACACACACACACACACACACACACACACTAAACCAATGGATGGACATTAATGAAGAATACCGAATGGAAAACCTGACCTATTGTTTGAGGATTAAGGCTGGATCCTTTGACCAAAAATAGAAGAAAATTATTTCATGTAAAGATAAGTTATAATCTCATTTGTTCCAGATTTGGGACACGATACATCACTGCCCCAGTATTTTGTTGTGTGGTCCCCCCCACCACCTCCACCTCCTCTTTGGCACCACTCCAGCTGGTGTCACTGGTGAAGTTCATTGTTCCTGGCCCCACTCTCCCTGACAGCCTTTATTCTGGGAAAAGCAATCTGCAGTTCTGCTTCTGATACTTTCAAACTAAGCCCACCATTTAAAGTAACTGAACTTGATGGTGTTATGTGCATTTCCTTTTTAGGAACATAAGAACAGCACAGCCACCAAACACTGGTGTAACGCTGATAGCTAAAAGTGGGTGGACATGTACATCTTGTCCCCAGTATAAATGATTTGGATAAACAGTCTTAGATGAATAAAACCTAATTAGCCGACAGACTGAGTGTGAAAACACACCAAGTGACATTGAAAGTGAGATAAAGAGAACACGAGTGGCCTGTCTGTGAGCCACAGGAAGGTAGTAATGTAATCAGCAACACTAATGTCAGTCTGTGAATTATGATTGGCTATGAGTGCGGAGTGAATTTAGCTTATGATTTGTGTGTCAGTGTACATTTATGGAGGTTTGGTTAGTTCAGAGAGAATGCAGACTAAATAAGACCCAATAAAACTGCTTGGTAGCAGCACATTTACCTGCACCCCTCTGCTCTGATAAATGCCATGACTAGTCACAGAAAATTGCCTGCAAAGGACAGGGTGACTAATTTCCTTGCAAAAATGTTTTAAAGGCTTTTGTACATCTGTGCATGTGTATTTATGGTAGTGTGTTTGTGTACACGAAGAACTTACAGGTTGTTTGAATGAAAATGAGAAGTGTTCAATAATACATAAGGCTGTCTGCAGAGCACTATTACCAAAGAATATGTTTTATGAAAGCCCCCATAAATGGTGGTGTGGGATATTTCCACGCTGCCATATATTCCACAGATCTGACAAATTGCAGATACAAGTCGATATTGCATTTGGGTTTCATGCTTGGCTGCTTAATATATTCCCTCAATTTTGAAAACACTGAAAAGAGGCTGAGGGAATATTAAAGACATTTTTTCATTATATTACATTATTCTGCCAGTTTGGACTCTATGACATCACTCCACATTATGGGTTTCCTTATGTCACAATATAGACAAAGCTACTTTTTAGTCTTCTGTCACGGATTATTAATCAGATACACTGTATTGCCAAAAGTAATCACTCGTCTGCCTTCACACACATATGAACTTGAGTGACATCCCATTCTTAATCCATAGAATAGATGTCAGATGTTGGCCCACCCTTTGCATGCTATAACAGCTCTTCTAGGAAGGCTTTTCACAAAGGTTTAGGAGTGTGTTTGTGGGAATTTTTGACCATTCATTCAAAAGCACATTTGTGAGGTCAGACACTGATGTTGGACAAGAAGGCCTGGCTCACAGTCTCTGCTACAATTCTTCCTGAAGGTGTTCCATCAGGTTGAGGTCAGGACTCAGTCACGTTCTTCCATACCAAACTCGCTCATCCGTGTCTTGCATTGTGCACTGGTGCACCGTCATCACCTGTTGTCATCTGAGTCTAACCTGGAGGGTTGAAGTTGAAAATTAATTTTTTTGGGATGCATTGCTGTTTGATTCCCATGTACACAAGCCTGTTGAAAAACAAAGTATTTAGTATGATTGTAAAAACTATGCAACACTGTAAAACTATGTCATGTTCATGACATTGAGGAGGGTGGGGCAACTATTAGGCTTTTTAGAAAATCTGTGATTTAGGGTCTTTGACCTGCTTTTGGACATGTTGGACATGCTGTTTTCATCCAAAAGTAAAAGTATATTTTTGCATAACTATGCAAATGCCCCTAATTGCAGACTAGTAAATAAGCCATTTGTAATATATTTATAATTTGTAATAATAATTATGCAGCATACAGAATTGCTGAGAATACAAGTGGTCAGCAACTGGGCCCAGTGCTACAAGAAGCGCTTTAATTGTTATTATGCTGTTATATCCCAAAATGGCATGGTGGCACTACAAGAGCACAAATGAGACACAAGTTCAAGGTCTAGTAGTCTAGCCATGCAACCTGACCACAGTGTGAAAACAACAAAACACTGTCACCACAGGAACAGTGAGTAAAGCAGTCAGATTAAACCCGCTGGATTAAACCACCACAGTTTACAAATGCACAGTTATGTCTGAATATACATGTATGAATTAAGCCAAGATCTGCCCAGCTAGCATGCTTCCATCCACTGAACCTTTTAAATATTCAACAGCCCTGACATTTAAGTGTCATGATTCAGCAGTGTGAAAAGCAGGATGAGGACCCAAACACAGAACTCAGGAGACAAATGGTGAACTCAGAAATACACAGCTTTATTGCTCGTTGCACATCAGATACAAAGAAACTAGGAAAGCTGAACTGGATCTAATAAGTCAACAACTACGAATACTCAGGGAAACTGAACCAGGAAACAGGCTGCCTGAGTGAGATAACATGACACAGAACAGACACAGGACAGACACAGACAATAATCGGGGAGATAGGACACACCAGGGAGTATAAGTACCCTGTACTTATGTGCAAATACAGGTATTATACAGGGATGTACCCTGTAAGTAAATGTAAGTTCTACATAAAAAAAAAAAAACTGTTTCCCTGAACCTACATTGTAAGTAAGCTGTACTTTCAGGGCGCAGGTTGTATTATGTAGTGGCTGAACCTAACTTACTGGTATTTTACAGGGATGTAACCTATAAGTACATTTAAGTTCTGCATCATTTCCAGGACTACGGCTATAATTTTCAGCTGCTCATGGAGCTCTCTATGCACTGTTCTTGAGTGCAGAAAGTTGGTGACCTCTGTGCACTATGTGTCTCAGCATCCGCTGACCCCACTCTGGGATTTCAGGCGGGCTACCACGTCGTGGCTGAGTTGCTGTCATTCTCAATCACTTCTACTTGGTTATAATACCACTAACAGCTGACTGTGGAATATTTAGTAGTGAGGAAATTTCATGACTGGACTTGTTGCACAGGTGGCATCTTATCACTGTACCACGCTGGGATTCACTGAGCTCATGTGAGCGACCCATTCTTTCACTATTTGTAGAAGCAGTTGGCATGCCTAGGTGCTTGGTTTACCATGGAAGTAATTGGAACACCTGAATTCAATAATTTGGATGGGTTGTTGTCATGAACTTTAACCTTTAACATGCTAGTTGAGGCCTGTGGACTCTGAGATGGAGGCTCCTGAGTTTTTTGCAGTTTCTCTGAGCATTGCACAGTCGAACCTTGGGCTGGATTTGCTGGGATGTCCACTCCTGGGAAGACTATTGCACTGTGTTAACACAAATTGTGTTAATGAAAACTGCCAATACTGCTGTTTTTATAGACATGGTCACATTTGGTCAGCACCTGGCTAATTCTTACCCTTCAATTCCTGTGGAAGCAGTAACAGTGTATTTAGTTTTTCTTACAAAAGTCCTGTGAAAGTTTTCTTTTTCACGTGACTGTAAAATGAAATCAGTCAGTCAACACTAAAAGACAATAAAAATATTACTGCCACACATTTTGGACCTGGTTGAACCACACAGTGCTGGATGGAAGGAGGACTAAGAGTGGCAGTCTATGGTTGTCTCCTCTCATCTGTACCATTCCTGACCCCCTCCTCTTCTTTGGACCTTATCCTGCTCACTCTCTGTCCTGTCCATATCATCTTCTGCTTCTTCCTACCTCATCTCCACTTCATCCTCACTTGAAGCCTTTTCTCCCAAACTAAAATCAGAGCTCTAAGATAAGTGCCTATGTAAAGAAAGCTCTTAAAGCATTTGGTTATCCCAAAGGGGCTTTCATCGAATCAGCAAAGATGCACAACAAAGAAGGTCAGACACCAGCTAGGGAGAATGGATGACAAGTGGAACAACACTACCATCCCTTATGTAGTAGGTTTATCAGAGAAACTCAGGAGAATCTTCTCCAAGCATGACATCCCAGTATACTTCAGACCCAGCCACACTATAAGAACAAAACAGGTCCATCCCAGGGACAAAACAGTGTATGCTTTGCAGTGCATTGAAGAAACCAAAACAGCGACTCCACAAACGCATGGCATAACATAGAAGAGCCACCTCAACAGGACAAGACTCAGCTGTACTTCTGCTCCTGAAGGATAAAGGTCACCCTTTTTGCCCTCTGATAAAGGCAAAAAGGCCAAAAAAAAAATCTTTAAAAAAGTGAGTTTCATGGATCCATGTTTAACTCTAACCAGGTTTTACAAATAAGGATGTTGATAACAGGAATTTGGACAACTGAGGTAAAGAGTGATCTGACAGGCTACACTTAATCCATATGAACCCCAACCAGAACATTTGAAGCGACTTGGGGAAAAACACAAAATATCAATCAAAATTTAATTGAAACATATTGATTTTAATCCAAGTTTCTTGATAAGTGTTGGTATTTGTAACCGCCATTCCAGACACCCAATGACACTTTACAGAGGTAAGAACAAAACAATCACAGAGAAAACATAAAAGCACAGAATAATAAATTAAATGGCAGAAGGAACCAAAGTGAGTCATAATTTGAAGACAGTAAGAGAATCCATGGTTGGGGAGCAGTGCGGGAGAAAGCCTGATGGTGCTAAGGTGGGCAGAGGGTGCAGCAAGGTGGGTGGAACAGGAAGAATGGAGGGAACAAGAGGAGGTGGTGTGAAGAAGGTGGGATAGATAAGGAGGGGTGAGGTTTCGGATGGCCTTGACTGTGTACAGGAGAATTTTGAAATGAATTCTGAATTTAATTGGACACCAGTGGAGTTGCTGGAGGACTGGGGTGATGTGGTGAAATGAGGGGGGTTTGGTGATTATGTGAGCAGCTGAATTGTGAACTATGTTAAACTTCTGGAGGGATTTGGGAGGGAGGCCAAATAGAAGAGAATTACAATAATCAATATGGGAGGTAAAAAGACTTTGAACAAGGATGGAGGTGGTATGTGGGGAGGGAGGGAAGCAATTAATGTTTTGTAGATGGAAGTATGGAGTCCGGGTAATATTTTTGATATGAGAGTGAAAAGATAAAGTGCTGTCAAGGATGACACCCAGACTCAAGGATGACACCCAGACTCTTAACCTGAGGGGAGGGGGAAACTGTTGACTCTGGATAGGGTGGATTTTGTTCCGACTCTTAAGAAAGTTTGAGCTGAGCCAGGATTTGATTTCAGACAGGCGGGTGGTGAGGGAGGACGGTGGGAGTGAAGAAAGGAAATATAGCATACAAAGTTTTTTCCATAGGCAGTAGATAGTAGAAATTTGCTGCTCATGGGTGGAAATGCAGAATGGCCATCAGTAGGCACTATGGTGTACAGTGTGTTTATTTTATGTAATATATTTTTTTTTCTTTTCCAATGTATATTCAGTTTCTGTTAATTACTTGCAGAGATGAAATGATGGTTATGCGCCCTGGAGCATACCTCTGCTAGACTACACAGAATTATTAACGCAGTGACCCTGAGTATTTTTCTAGGTGGAACTCACCAGAAATGCTTTTGTTACATGACTTTGTTAGATCTTTTTGTGACCTTTTGCTCAAGAGTATCTACAATAGCAGCACATTTTTTTCTGTGAAAACATTTAAAATCTTACTTGAAGTGACCTATTTCAATTTCATCAATTACTCCAAACAAAAGGATGCACTAACACGTTGTCACCCTCATAAAATAATGGCCTAAGTCATTTTTTTCAGGTTTTCTGAAAAGACAAATAACTGAAGCAAACACTGAAAATATGATGATTTAGGCCATTATTTTAAGAGGGTGACTATTTGCAAAAAGCTTTAGTCAGAGTCAATTTAGCTAATTTTTTTATAGTCTATTCCCAAGCACATCACATTAATGAAATGTGCTTACTTTGTATTAGCAAGGCCACATTCAAGGGAAGGGAACATCTTCTGCTTTAAATGGCATGCTGGCTTTTAGAGTAGAATTACATTACAGCTACAGCAACTTTTTAGTGCTTTCAGATACCTGAAACACAGCGGCTGGCTATGATGTGTTTTAGGGAAAATAATAGGGTTTAACTTGTACTTGTGCCTTCAGTAGCTTAGCCTTGAGTTTTAATTAGCTCCAGCTGGAGGGAGTTGCTCAAGGCTGAAGACATTGGTGGGTTTATCCTTGAACAAAACGCTGGTCAAGAGAACATTTATCATCAACTAAACATTTTTCATATTCTCTTCTTTGAGCTAATATACGGTATTCATTTGAGTGGTTTGGTTTCAGCCTTCTTGATTATTAGTCATACGGTCGTCACATTTCTGGGAGAAAAAATTTCAAGTTTTTTTTTTTTTTATTCAAATTACAGGGAGGGAAAATCAAAATAGTTTCCATGAAATTAATTTAATTCAGTTTTATTTATATAGTGCCAAATCACAACAATATTTACCTTAAGGAGCTCTGACGGGGGCGGTCGCATTCTATCTCTCTCCCTGCCCTCCCTATCTTTCCTGCTTGCTGCTTGCTGTGAGAGCGTCTCTTGCACACTGTTCGAATAAGAATAAGATTGAGAGCAATATGGATTTGGCAAACTGGGCCTTCAAGACCATTGATCGAATTTTTTCCACTATGAGATCTGGGAAAGGGGAGCCTGCGTGTCCGAGTGGAACAGACCCGGTTGGATACGTCATCGATTCTTGGAGCTCGTGGAGACCTGTGTGCTTCTCGGCCCTCGAGGTGAAAGACGTGGAAGACGCTTACATATTTGGCTATCTGGTAGCGGTATCTTTTCTGTTTGGGCTCGGAGGATACCTGATTTACCGAGAAATCAAGAAAACCTGGACGGCAGTTCGACATCTGCAGAGGCTGCCGACCCAGGTGGATGGGCTGACCAGAACCGTACAGACTCAGACTCAAAGCCTGATGAACCTGAGCCGTAGACTTGGGGAGTAGCAGGTGAGAGGGGTTCGATCTGGAGATAAGGTACGGTTCTGCACAGTGAGGACGGTAACTAATGAATTTGGATTATTGGATTTATTGAATGGTTTCCCAGTGAGACTGAAGGCTGTTGAAAAAACAAGCAGCCTGTTCCAAAACAACATCTGCATTATCAGAATTCGGCTCCCTAGCCGGCCTTGGCTGGCAATCATATCTCTCCAGAGCTATGCGTAACGGCCGCACTCCCCCTCAGCCCTCTCTGTGATTTGTGAAGCTGGATCTGGTGTACCAAGGCCGCTGATGAACTTCCATCACTATCAGCGAACTGTTTGGCTAGGAGCTGGCATCTGGGCTCCACAATGCCCCCACCCTCTCGTCTCCATCTGCATCCCCTCCTGACCCTGACCCTACCCACCATACTGCTATCCCGGCTTTATATGTGCAATATGCTTTTTGCTGAGGTGTTTTTTGGAACCTCGTAAGGTGTTCTTTATGAACACAGTATGAGATGATTTTTTTTAACCTAACTATCCCAATGTATCTCTTTCTGTCTTTCTGCTAAAGGTAGCGCCATTGAGAAAGGGTTGCATGACCTCAGACATCTGTCCCCCCTGTCTGTGTTATGTTTATGCTTGTTTTGGATGGATGTTCTGTTAACTGCAATTTCCCCATTTGTGGGACTAATAAAGGCATTCTTGATTCTTGATTCTTGATTCTTGATTTATATTGTAAGGTAAAGACCCTGCAGTAATACGGAGAAAAGCAAACAATCAAAAGACCCCTTTTAAGCAAGCATTTGGTGACAGTGGGAAGGAAAAACTGCCTTTTAACAGGAAGAAACCTCCATCAGAACCAGGCTCAGGGAGGGGCAGTCATCTGCTGTGACTGGTTGGGGGTGGGGGGAGAGAGACAGGACAAAAGACACACTGTGGAAGAGAGGCAGAGATTGATAATATTTTAATTAACCTTTACTCTTACAGGTTAGGACACTGAGACTCAGTGTCTCATTTGCAAGAGAGACCTGTTTCAAACAAACATAATATATTTATAACACTAAACTAAAAACAACAAAATAATGAATAAAATGTCAAATGTTTACACAGTCATATTGAAAAAAAAATAAGTTCCCGGTGATTATTTCCCAAAATTGTTTATGAGTCTTTTAAAGTCTGCAAGCAAAATGAGTTGGGAAAGCTGCAAGTCTTTCTGGATTGTATTCATGAAGACGGGGCAGAAAAGGAAAAAGCAAGCTGATAGAACAATGAATGTAGTAAAGTCCAGAGATTATTGCAGATTATTACTAATCTGTTTACAAAACATGTAGTCTGATATATAAAAAGGGAATAAACCAAAAATAGATTTATAGATAATATGATACCAATGAGCCATCTTGCATGAGGCCAACGAGGACCATTGACCAATGAATGTAAAGTACAGTTGTGTGTTAGGGGTTTACAGTTATAAACCTTAATGCCCCATGATAAACAGAGTGTGTTAGCTAGAAAGAGAGAATGAGCAGGGGCATTCATGTAAATTATATCACCAAAGTCCAGGTGGGGTAAATAAGGAGCAGCAACAAGTATTTTCTTTGCAGTAAAAGGGAAGCATGATCAGTTTCTGAAAAATAAGTTTTCAGCCTCAAATTCTTTAACAAGTGGTCAGTGTGTGACTTTGAGGAAAGGCTGTCATCAATTACAAAACCTAAGTATTTATGAGGCCACAGTTTCAATAGTAATGCCTTTAAATGATACAAGAGGGAGCTACTGCTGGCACCCTCTATTTGAAAACACCATAACCTTATTTTTTCTTTCTGCATTCAAAATGGTAAATGGACTAGTTCTTATATAGCGTTTTTCTACTCAGTCTGAGCACTCAAAGCGGTTATACAACACGTTTACCCATGCACACTCATTCATACAAGCACTTCCATGATTAACTAAGCTAAGTGATTCAATTATCGAACATTCACACACATTCACAGTCCAATGGTTGCGTTGGAGAGCAACTTGGGGTTAAATATCTTGCCCAAGGATACATTGGCATGCAGCCTGGAGTAGCCAGGAATCGAACCGCTGACCTTCCAATCAGTAGGTGACCAGACCTGCAGTCTAGGGTTTTCTGATGCCAGATACAATTATGAATACTTTTATGCTTGAATATCCTGTTTGTTGTGGAAAAAGATTAGCTAAAGCCTGAATTGTGTCAGAAGCACTGAGTCAAAGTCTCTCTCTGTTTTTTTTTTTTTTTTAAGTGTATGTGTGCTGCCTTTGGAACATGCCAACAAACAGAAGCATCCACAAGAGGAACTGAAGTTCATGAAGTGAAATAGGAGTCAGAAGCGTGTACCTCCTCATACCACTCCACTCCACCCACGCATTTAATCAAATCCCCACACCATTCTGCCCTCATGAGTGAGTAAGGGTGTAGAGGTGCTTCTTCTTTTTCTGCCCCTCTCTTTAAATGTTTGACACTGAGTCTTTCATACAGCAGTTCAGCACCCTCAGACTTCAAAATCCTGAAAAAGGACTGAACAACAAGAATGAGAGGAATGGAGGGGAGAGAGGGTTTACACAAATAAGGCAGAAGTGTTTTCAAAGGAGACAACTGAAATGGAGTAGCAGAAGGCAAAGAACATATGGCATGTTTATATGTTTCTGTGTGTGTGTGTGTGTGTGTGTGTGTGTGTGTGTGTGTGTGTGTGTGTGTGTGTGTGTGTGTGTGTGTGTGTGTGTGTGTGACTGTGTGTGTGTGTGTGTGTGTGTGTGTGTGTGTGAGTGTGTGTGTGTGTGTGTGTGTGTGTGCCCTCTGCATATGGTTTTACTAGAATAGAATAGAATGCCTTTATTTTAGATTATACAGAATGTACAATGAGATTGGAAAGTCACTTCTGTTTCAGTGCCACACTGTAGAAAGTCCACACAAGAATATCTGAAATAAAATAGAATACATAAATGAATCAAATAAATAGATAGATAAATATATACATATAAACATGATGTACAGTGGATAAGTACTGCAATTTGGTGAATGAATACTGCACAGTATAGGAGTGATAGATATTGCAACGTTCATGAGTAGAGAATATTCAGTATGAATAATATAAATATTGCACAGGATATGGGTATTGCACAGTTAGACTGGGTGAGTGTGTGAATTCAGAGTGGTGATTGCTTTAGCAAAGAAACTGTTCTTGAGTCTGTTTGTTCTGGCTTTGATGCATCTGCAGCGCTTACAAGAGGGCAGCAGGTCAAACAGTTCAAAGCCAGGGTGTGAGCTGTCTTTGATGATGTTTTTGGCTCTGCTCTGGTGTAGATGTCCATCAGGGAGGGGAGAGGGCAGCCAATAATTCTGTCTTGTCTACACTCTGAAGCCTCCCCCTGTCTGCCTCAGTGCACCTACTGTACCATACTGTTATACAGTATAACAGCAGGCATTCAATGGACTAGTGGTAGAAGGTCACCAGCAGGTTCGAGTCTGAGTTGTTCTTCCTGAAGACCCTCAGGAAGTGGAGTCACTGCTGAGCCTTCTTGATGACAGCTGAGATGTTACCTGTTCAAGAGAGATCAGCCAAGATGAGGACACCAAGAAACCTGAAGGTGTGGACCTTCTCCACACACTCGCCCTTGATGTAGAGGGGGGCTCGGTCAGTTTTGTGCTCCTGGAAGTTCAGGATGATTTCCTTATTTTTCATGGGGCAGAGCAGAAAAGAGTTCCTGTGGTGTCTCAAAGTGAGTAAAGAAACAGTTAAGTTCCTCTGCTGTCACATCACAGCCTCTGTAATTAGTGATGTTCTGTATGCCCTGCTACACTTCCCATGTGTTGTTGCTGGACAGGTGGGACTCTATTCTCAATGTGGCTATTAGACCCCATTAGACTGCTCAAAGAAGTCCTATACTTTATTACTGTTTAAAAATTAACTATGATCAATATTTCTCTATTAATAGGCTACCTACCACAGGTCTTTAAGTTTGCAGCAAATAGACCATTACTTAAAAAGCCATCACTTGACCCAGCTGTCTTAGTGAATTATAGGCTGATCTCTAGCCTTTATTTATCTCAAAAATTCTTGAAAGAGTAGTTGTAAAACAGCTAACTGATCATCTGCAGAGGAACGGTTTATTTGAAGAGTTTCAGTCAGGTCTTAGAATTCATCACAGTACAGAAACAGCATTAGTGAAGGTTACAGAGGTTATAGGTTACATTCCTACAATCCCGCCATACCGCACCCACATGAGCAAGCATGAGCGCCTGCATCCATGTCATGAAATGTACATGTAACGAGGGTGGAAAGCCGCAGCTCCGCCCACCAGAAGCCTGAGACAGATAGAGAATGATCCAGGAGGCCCAGGCTGTCCATAACCCATTAAGTGCACTGAAGACCCATTGGCCACACACTGCAATGCCAACCGCATGCCCACCCCAACAGACGGGAGAGGGAGGTCCCAGATGAAGCTCCCCCAGCCGAGGGGCACGGACCCCAGAGAACCAGAGGAAACAGGAAGCCAGCCCTCCCTTCCCCCTCCCCCTACTTTTTGATAAAGCTAATAGTAAGGGATTTATCAAGTGACCCTGAACCCTCTCTTACAGTAGTTACAGTGCAATAGGACTAGGCTGCTGGGGGCTTCCCATGATTGACTGATCCCCCACATCTCTGTGTTTATACACCACTCTGCATTTAATCATTAATTATCCATTTCTTCCACAGTGTGTCTTTTGTCCTGTCTCCCTTTTCTCGTGCCCAAATAGTCACGGCAGATGGATGCCCCTCCCTGAGTCTGGTTGTGCTGGAATTTTCTTTCTGTTGAAAGGGAGTTTTTCCTCCTTACTGTTGCCAAGTGTTTGCTCATAAGTGGTTTTCTGATTGTTAGGGTTTCATCTGTATTATTGTAGGGTCTTTACCTTACAATAGAAATCACCTTGAAGCAGCTGTTGCTGAGATTTGGTGTTGCATAAAGAAAATTGAATTAATTTGAATTGAATTAAAATGGAGATCAATTCACTTATTGTTAAAATCACCCACTATAATTATTTTATCAGAACTGAACATGAAATCAAATAAAAAGTCTAAAAATTCAGATAGAAACTCTTTAGTATGGGCCATCTGGACAGTAGATAACAATAAATGTAATAAGCTGGAGTGGAAACTCGCTGCTACTCGTCCTCCTTGGCCTGTGCTTTGAGCATTCAGTTAGTGTGACTCAGGGGTGTTGATTCATTTAAACGAACATATTCATCCTGCTGTAACCAGGTTTCTGTAAGGCAGAATAAGTCAATATGTTGATAAATTATTAAATCATTTACTAACAGGGACTTGGAAGAGAGAGACCTAATGTTTAATAACCCACATTAAACTGTTTTATTCTTTGGTGCAGTTGAGGAACCTATATTATTTACTGTTTTTGAATTTTTGATTGAAGGTACTGCTTCTGAAAATGTGCTGTGGCTTAAAATTGATTCAGGCATATGTGGAGAAAATCTTATTTTGGGTGCTGTTTATGTCCCTCATGAACACTTTACCTGTTACAATGTTGATTTATTTGATGATATAGGAGATGACTTAATCTTAGTTAATAATACCCATAAGGATTGTTCAGTATTATTGTTGGGTGACTTTAATAATTGTACTAATTGTGTATCTAATTTTGCTGATATGGACAAAAAGCCTACCTTTTTTTGTGATTCACAAAAGTCAAATTTTTTGTTTGACTGTAGTAAGATAGATTTACCAGGTATACCAATTCCAAGATCCAATCAGGAGGACAATAGTAATAGATATAAACTTACTGAACTGTGTAAAGCTCTCAATCTAAAGACAGTGAATGGTAGGGTGAGATCTGATTTGGGAGAGGGTGAATTTACTTTTTAAAAACCAATGGTAAAAGTACTGCTGATTATGCTTCGTATCGTAAATTTTCTGAAATTTATTCTTTTAAGTTGACTTGTATAATATAAATCTCTCTGATGTTCACTGTCCAATTAATTTAGGTATCAAAACCAGTTCCGTATCAACTGCTTTAGAGGTTTCTTATTCATCATTGGAAAGTAATCATACTTCAAGAGTTCAGCTGAAAACTAACTGGGATTCAAACTTAGCCAGTGAATTTAAGGCTGCCCTTGATATTGATTCTAAATCAATTAAAGATAAATATGTGAAGCTGAAAATCAGGCTTAGTAAAATCGGATCAGCAGACTCCAGATGTGAACTGAAAAATCTTTCTAAATCCTGTAAAAAGGTTATGAAACCAGACGTGAAGCAGCTTCATAAAGATCTAAGAAAAATTAAATCATTCAATCCAAAGGGAAATTTATAATAATGTAAATAGAAATATTACCAGATTCTGGGGTATTTTTATTTGTATTATTATTTTTTTTATTTATTTATTTTTTTATTATTTTAGATAAATGGGCTGAGCAGCAATCTTTGTTTGAGCATGTCATCACTTCTGATCCGGCAAATTAGTTCATAAATCATCCATTTAGTATTGATGAAAGTAAGGTGTTAATTAAGAAACTGACAATGTATTGATAATATATTGATAATATTATTAATGAATCTTTGAAAAAAATGTTTGGAGATGATGATCTCATTAGTAGTTCATCTCTTCAATTTAGTTCTTGAGACAGGCCTTGTACATGAGGATTGGTGTGTTGGTCTTATCAAACCCCTTTATAAGAACAAAGGTGATATAAATAACCCTGACAGCTATAGGGGGATTACATTGCTTAGCTGTATTAGTAAACTTTTTACTTCAGCTATAAATGCTAGACTTGCTTGGTTTGCAGAAAGCTCTGGCATCTTGGGTGAAGAGGGAGCTGGTTTCAGAGAGAATTACTCAACATTGGATCATATCTTCCTCATTAATTTTATCATTGAACTCTATCTGCATAAAAAGAAATGCTTATTCTGTGCATTCATCGATTATAAAAAAGCTTTGGATTTAGTTGGCAGATGTTCATTATGGAAGAAATTGATTGGGTATGGGATTAATGGTAAATTTTTTAATGTATCTGTATCATGGGTGTGCCCAGTGATGCGGGCTGTTCTGAAAGCAGTGTATTATGTTGACTGCACATATTCAGCCGGTTTCCCAGTCATGGAATAAGCATGGTTCTAGACTAAAAGGAAAAAGTCAATGAAGCCCAAAATAGGAAAAAGTATTTAGTCCAGGATTAGACATAATCCCTGTATGAGAAACGGGGCCTTTAAGTGTAAGTAATGACATGCTCTGACAATCACAAGGGGCTGCCCTATTCTAAAATCAAAAACATATTCCTAGGCAGGTGGCTGGGGGTGGGCCAGGGGATTCGGGTGTCTGATGGCTCTTGGACTGGAGACCGTGGCTGCCATTCTGTGGTTTCTGTGCCGGCCCTGGTGGTTGGTGGTGGGGGCTTGGACGGTTGCCCGTTTCCCGGTTGGGCCTTTCCCTGTACTGGGCGGGTCGGTGCCCCCTTGGGCACGTCGCCGAATGGGGTGGGTTGGCCCGCGTCGGGATGTCTGGCTGGCATTCCGGGATTCTGTGTACCCCTACCTGTGGGGTGTGGGGTGCTCAGGTGAGGGAGCAGCAGTTTCCCACATGGGGCAGGTTGGTCCTGGACCCAGGACCACTGTATGTATGTGTTTGTGTGTGCGTGTATGTGTGTGTGTGTGTGTGTGTGTGTGTGAATGAGAGTGAGTGGGTGATATTTATTGTAATGGTGTGTGTGGGTGTGATATTTGTTGTCTTTTGTATGCCTGTGGGGTGTGTGTTTGCAGTGTGGGTGGTGGGTGCCTGGGTCTGTGGCTTAGTGAGCCTTGGCACCTGTGGGACACGGTTGTGGAGGGGCCGGAGTTACCCCTCCCTTCCACCCACACTGCTCCCCACTGATCGTCACTGCCACCCCTGGGGTGTGGGTGCCCGTGTGTCCCGGGATGTGTGGCCGGATGTCTTGGCGTGATTTCTGACCCACTCCCTTGGCGGCTGTGGCCTGGGGGTGGCTTGGGCCTCCTTGGCGTTGGGCGCTTCTCGGGCGCTTGGGGCCTCGGGGTCCGCATGCTCGGCTCGTGCTGGGGGTGCCAGCCTGCGGGGGGGGGGGGGCTGCTCATTGTCTCTGGCTCTCTGGACTCTTGCCCTTTGGCCATGGGGGCTCCATCTAGGGTCTCCCTCCCTTCTCCTCTGGGGTATGCACTCAGTTGCCATCAGGATGTGTGGCCTCAGGTCTTCTGAGCTCCTAGTGGGCTGTGGATGGCCTGGGTCCCCTGGGTCCATTCCTATTTGCCTCTGGATTGCAGGGGGCATGGTTGCAGTTCTTACCCTCATTGAATACATTCCATGACTGAGGCGCATACGCACATTACTGCAAACAGCGAATTGTGTGTATGTGTGTATATGTATATGCAGTTGTATAGACATGTGAATGTGTGTATGTATGTATGTATGTATATCTTTGAGTATTTTTCTTCCCTCCGCCCCTTTTTTTTTCTCTTTTTCTCCCCCCTCTTCTCTATCCCTTTCCTTGTTGCCTGTCAGGCATGGCATAAATAACTAAATAAAAAATAAAATACAAACATTAACAAGAATAGCCTATAGAAAACTTAGAGCTGTTCTTGTAAAAACAAATATGTTTGGTACATCATTGCATTCGGATCATCGTTCCGATTGCGAAAACAGCCAGACATGACAGGCTAAAAAAAAAACAACAACAAAAAAAAAACATATTCCTCAAGAACAAATGATACAATAAAGAGTTTATTTTATGCAGTGTTTTGTGTAAAAATATTCCTGATGAATGACTTTAGGAATCCAATGGAGTGGCTGTTAGTATGTCAATGCCCTGTCTTGTTGATGGTCTTTGGGACTGAGTTAAGTGAAGTAGTTGGTGCACAGGAAAACATGGCAGGTTGCAGGACAAAATGGGTGTAAATTATAATGTAAATCGAGTACAAACCAGGAAAACATTTAATGTCTCCAGAGAACCTAACCCTGAGCTATTAAAACTAGAAATAAGTACAGTATGTGTGTGAGAAAGTGGACCTCACAAGTACTGAATTATAGAGACTGACCCCACAAGTGACCACAAAAATTGAGTGGGGAAAAAAGATTTGAATTTTGATAAATTTAAGTGATATTTGTTTTTGTCTTTTTATAAAACTGTGGAACTACTTGAAACAATGGATCCCACAATGGTACAAAAACAAGTTAGGCCCCCCAAAGGTGTAGAAGTGTGTGTGTGTGTGTTTGTGTGGGTGAGTGGGTGTGGGGGGTGTGTGTGTGTGTGTGTGTGTGTGTGTGTGTGTGTGTCGGGGGGTAGCGGCAGCATCAACCTTCCTGAAAGGCAGGGAAAAAATGAACAAAATGCTCGACACCAAACGACTTTGAATCGATTCAATAATTCATTTGTCTGTGGGGTGCTTCTAAGGAGAGGACTGCTTTGAAGTGGCAGAGGCACAGATGGTCTAACCATTGCAAAACACATAGACACAAATGCAGCCATAAGTATATTAAATCACTCTAAAAGGAACTGGAATGTGGATGACATACATGAATTTATGCCATATGGTAGTACCTAAACTCCTAATTCACACCACTCTCTGTGGTGAAAGAAAATGGACTAGTTCTTATATAGCGTTTTTCTACTCTTCACACTACGTTTGTGTTATTTCACAACACAGACATACAACAGGTGCAGTGTCTGTGTTGTGAAATAACACAAAATCACCCACAGCACACAAGCACAAAACAAAGAACATGACTCCCTTGGCCCACTGATAAAGTCCCATCAGACGACATGCTTGCAGAACACTACTGTATGCACCACTTGGACATAAGATCAAGAATCCATATAGAGAAAAACCCCAGTGGAGAGGAAGGTTGGAAGCTAAAATCAGGGAAACCTGGAAGGATGTTAGTTGTTACTTACCATCACAACCAGCAGCAGCTACTGCAGCTTATAGAGGATACTAATACCCAGAGTCAGAACTCAGTGAAATTTGAACATACAGTCATGTTTTTGTTTTTTTTTTTTGATTTTGTGTAAGCTATAGTTCAAGATTACATCTCAGTTATGGTTATATGTTATTTCCACAACATATTAACACTACAATCAGATTGTTTTCAGTATTACACAGGTTGTTATTTGTACAGCAATGGATACAGTGCACAAAGTAGAAGCCACATCTAAGGAAGAACAACAAGAGGAAGAGAATGGTTTGGGCCAAAGAACACACTGAATGGACTTTAGACCAGTGGAAATCTGTCCTTTGAGTAAAAATTGGGGACTTTTGGTTCCAAATTCCAAAAGACATATTTTATATTTCATATTTTCTGGTGCTTTCGCTGTCCTGCTATTAGCACTGGTTGACCAAAAATACATTTTTTGTACTTTTTCTTTGGTGAGAAAGGCCCCCTATTTAACTGGGCAAATAGCTAGAACAAGCTTAGTGATCAGAAGACATCCTAGTCACATGCCTGAAACCACCTCAGCTGGCACTCTGAGCCCTTTTCCAAATGTCAGTTCCTCACCCCATATCAAAGCCTGGAAGAAACCCATTTCTTCTTTTGGTCACTACCCATATTTTTATAGACAAAGGTGAAGGTAAGACCATATATTGACCAGCAAAATGTTTATTGGCTGTTGCTGATGTATTTGTGTGCCCACAATCCATCACAGCAACCTCCTTCTGGTCCTAATGCACTTCCCAAATGTGAACCATGATTCATTAGAAGAAGCATAATCTGAAGATGATCCACTGTTCAAATAGGTCAGTACCACTGCAACACAACTGTGACAACTGCTTTGTAAAATCTGAATGTCATTTTGAGGCGACACACTTGGTACAGTAGTGCAGTGAATCTCTGCCTCTCTTTGTCTCAAACTTGGGTGTATGTGTTGTTTTCTTTTAAGCATCTTTGTCAAGCTCTCCATGTAAATGAGCTCTCTATACTCTCTATATTGTCTTTATCTTCTGCTCTCTGTCCCAGAACAAGGTGGGAATCCTCCATGGGGATTGAAGCTGCTTCACTTGTCAGAAAACATACAGGATGGTTGCTTTGTACTGGAGTGCTGTTATCTTTGGCTGTGATAAGGAACTCCATAGAGTTTCCCTATCTAGAGGAAGAAGAAAGACGACCCCAAGGTAAGCTCAGATTATGACAAGAATTTATCATTGCCATCACTGCTATTTACATTGGCTTTGTTCCTGCATGCATGCACTCACAGTGAGGCAAATGTGTGTGCTTGTTTGCTTATGTGTACATGCCAGCATAGATAAACACGTTTGGAAGTTTTATTAATAACTTTTCATTCATTTCACTGTAGAAATCAGCAGAGTCCTTGAATGATGCTGTAGATAATCAAAAAACTAATTTGTCTGATTTTATTTGAAAAAAAAAACACACACAGCCATTTGGATTATACTAAAGTTTAGGTGTGTGGCTGTAAAATTATATTTCCAAATATTTTAGAATCCATACTAAACTGTATTTTCACAGCTAGCTGTGGGAATACAGTTTTTCCTTGTGGACAATAGGGCTGCTTGCCTGCGCCTTAAGTTTGGAAACGCATCCTGACTGTCGTTTCTGCTTATGCACCAAACAACATTTCAATGAACCCATCCTTCTTGGCGTGCCTGGGTGCAGGGCTGGAGGATTCCTGGGTGAATAGAAGAGCTGAGCTGTCAACTGATCACCACCTGGTGGTGAGTTGGATCATGGCCGAGCGTAAAGAGGCCGAGTGTGAAGCGACAGGAATCAGAATTAGCAACTCCAAATCTGAGACCATGGTTCTCAACCAGAGAAGGATGGAGTGACCACTCCAGGCAAGGGATGAGTTGCTGCTCCAAGTGGAGGAGTTCAAATATCTCACGGTCTTGTTTGTGAGTGAGGGGAAACTGGAATACAGATTGGGGTTGCATCTGCAGTGATGTGGATGTGGTGAAGACAGAACTGAGCATAAACGCAAAGCCGTTGATCTACCGGTCGAGCTATGCCACTGCCCTCACCTTTGGTCACAAGCTCTGGGTGACAAACAAGCTTTCTGTGAAGTTTGGCTGGCCTCTTGCTTAGGAAGAGGGAGAGGCCAGCCACCTTCAGGTATTTGGAAGGGACTCAGAGTAGAGCCACTACTCTTCCACATCAAAAGGAGCCACTCGAGGTGTTCTGAGCACCTAACTAGGATGCCTCCTGGTTGCCTTTTGGGTGAGGTGTTCTAGGCTCCATTTACACAAAAACATTTTCAATGGAAACAGTGTAGTTTTGCTGTTTTTGTTTTTGAAAAGTAGCACGTTCACACAGAAACGTTTCAGAAATGATCTCTGTTTACACAGAAACGCAAGACTGAAAACGCTGCGGTTCCCATTGACAGGCCACAAGTTGGCAGTGTGGATATAGGAGCCACAACCACAGTGCGCATGTGCCAGTACCCCGTTTTTGCGTTTTTTACCCGTTTACACAGAAAGAGAGGTCGGAGCATTTCGAAAACGCTCCCATTTTCAAACAGTATTGTTTTCACTGCGTTCTGTGTAAATGGGAGGCCGAAACGCATCAAAACTTTCATCTGAAAACGTTCTCATGTAAACAGGCCCTAGGTATGTCCTGCCAGGAGGAAGCCCCAGGAAAAATTGAATCTCTCAGTTGGCCTGACAAGAGGCAGATCTGGGCTTCTCTGCCCCCATGACCCAGCCCCCGATAAGCAGAAAAGCAGAAAATGGATGTATGGATGGATATCATTAACCTTTTCATCGCAAATTGGGTTAGAGAGTTTTATCAGTCTGCAAAACACTAGAATAAGCTGTGATAGAGCGCACACTGGTTTCACTATCACTGAGACAACAACCAGGGGAATCCATGCTATGCATAAAGCACACTTCTACTCTTTCAGAAATGCAACAGAAGCCTTGTTCAAATGTCAGCAAGCTTTTTTTTTTAACCCAACAGAGCCATTGTGCTGTCTGCACAGTGTTATCCTCTACTTTCCCACAATCCTCAGGGGCCTCGCCTTGACCACCTGGCAAGGATTTCTGTTAGAAGTGACCTTCTGCTCCAGTCTCAGTGCAACACGCCTACCAGACTGGGGGATGAGTGCTTTATTTGCTTAATTTTTTTTTTCTTGGCAACCTCAAAGCCATATGGATATGAGGCCTATTGATACGGACCTGATGCATGGAAACAAGTCCTGCACCTGTGTCTCTTTGAAGATGAATCTACTTTTATTCCAGTACTGCAAAGTGTTCACTCATCTTTTTGTTCAGACCTTTAAAAGCATGTAATCTCACCTCCAGATCTATTTTTGTCCACTGATATTGGAAAGGAAGAAAACAAGCCATTTGACACACAAGGTGAGGATCAAAGAAAGGTTCAGCTGAGAGAGAAAGGAAAAAATGCTGAAGCAGAGAGAGAGTTGGAGTATTAAAAAACAATATCAGCACAGACTAACTCACTTTTTCCAACTCTGCCTCTCTTTCTGACATTTTCCTCAGAATATTAAGACATCTCAGTAATTGGGCTGAAATATTCTGCTCCCTCAGTGTAGTGATTGATGTATTGCAAGGTCTGTTTTCATTGTAGCCTGGAGTAAAAGCACAGCCCCCTCTTGCTCATCCTCTCAGTGGATTTATCACAGAGATACAACATGCTTTTTGAAGTCTATAAATCAGGGCAGAGCTTTTGTGTCATGAAAAGCAGGAGTGCCAAGTGTTATCACAGAGTTTGTGGAGAAGTTAACGGATGATTAGTTTGTTGAAAGCTCTTTAACATACTAACAGGATGAGATACAGCCCCGTGGCTGTAGCTTCACGGGGTGGTTGTAGCTCAGGGTGTAGAGCAGGTCATCTACTAATCAGAAGGTCTGCGGTTTGATTCCTTGCTGTTCCAGTCTGCATGGCAAAGTATCCTTTGGCAAGATACTAAAGCTTAAGTTGCTCTTTGATATATTCACTGGAGTATGAATGTTAGCTAGAAAGCACTTAGGTGTAGAAAAAAGGTGTTTGTATGAATGGGGTGAATTAGGCATGTTGTATAACGTGCTCAAGTATAGTAGAAATGCGCTATATAAGAAGCAGTCCATTTACCATTTTAAATGAATGTGTATCATCCATTTAGTGCAGAATTTACAGAGACTTTCCTAAGTGCTTTCACCAACAGGCCTCACACATGAGCAAGCAAAGACACAGAGCTGTGCTGTTTGTTTTGCTTGGTTGATACAGGAATACAGCAATCACTGGGCTGGAAGAACAGCATCAGTCCCTACTTTGCACTAAGGACTCCTCCAGCAGGGTGACCTTATACATCCTAATTACTGACAGAGAGGGAGGTGCACTGCACAGCTCATAATCTTAGGATAGGATTCATGAAGCTGACCTAAGTTTTCCCTTAAAGCATATTTTCAACTCTTTAGCGAATCTATTAACAAATTAAAAAAGAGACAGTAGGAGAAAAAAAAAAAGGAAGAAGTATACTACATGCACTTTATATCATCTGGGAAAGATGCAACAAAAAATGAACAAACAAATGAACTAAAAAAATGACCAACATGTAGCTACAGAAGCAAGAGCATGTTTTTTCTCTAATTTTTGACAATAATTCCTACCCTAGAACACACAAAAGTTGTAAACTCAGATATAATCCACTCCTATTGCCATTTCACCAGTTCATCACAAGAGCTCAGTGAGACATTTTAACTTTTCTCATTAAAAAGAGTAATATACAGTAAGGCTGCAAAGTATGCCCCTAGACCATTTTTTTACATTGGTGTAGAGAAACTTGGAATTAGTTCAGGAATTTTAAATCAGTTTCACTCTCCTTTGTAAACGAAAACATACTGCACGTGAAACCAACCATGTGCAGTTTTATTGTCGTTACATTTCTTAAAGAAGTCATTGACACAGTTGGGTCCAGTTCATCAATCATTAACAGTTCTTTAAAAAATGGCATTCCATCTGCGTTCACATGCGGTCCAACCTGTTTTAAGTAAACCCAAGTATGAGCCTTCCATCCCCAACAATTTTAGACCCATTTCCAAACTTTCATTCTGAAAAAGTTTTAGAAAAAGAGGTTTCAACCCAACTTTTGCCTTTAGAAATTTCAATATGGTTTTAGAGCCTTACATAGCACAGAAACTGCCCTGCTCCAGTTCACAACTGACCGACTTTGAACATTAACTAGGGGTGAGAGTGCAATTCATTCTTTTAGATGGTGTACCGCAAGGTTCTATGTTTTAAAAGTTACATCTTTTTTCACAGCTGTGCCAGTGACATACAGACATATCATCTGATGACACCCAGTACCTCTTAAAGCTTAGCGTTTTTCGCCTCTCCTCCAGACTGCGCTTGGTCTTTCCCTAGTTTGGACCCAGAAACTGCCAATCCAGTCCAGGCCGTTTTGGGCTGCTATTATTGTCCTATTTGGCACAATCCTTGGAAAATGTGCAAAGCGTGCTATGAAAGAGTGCATTCTCTTAATACATTTGTTTCCACACTATTACAGTTGTCTTTTGAATGATAAATTGAGCACTGCTATAAGTGAATGCTTAATTCTTAATTGCTATTTAGTTGTTAGAGGTAGAAGAGCAATTTTAAGATTAGGCTAAAAACTTTCCTTTTTGATAAAGCTTATAGTTAGGGCTGGATCAGGGGACTCTGAACCCTCCCTTGGTTATGCTGCAATAGCCCTATACTGCTGGGGGGTTCCCATGATGCACTGAGTATTTCTTCTTCCCTCACCTCTTTTTACTCTGTGTTTATACACCGCTGTGCATTTAATCATTAGTTAGTATTAATCTCTGGCTCTCTTCCACAGCATGTCTTTTCTCTCCCCTCAGCCCCAACCAGTCACAGCAGATGACTGCCCCTCCCTGAGCCTGGTTCTGCTGGAGGTTTCTTCCTGTTAAAAGGAAACTTTCCCTTCCAACTCTTAAAAAAAAAAAAAAAATCACAAAAGTGTTGAATTTTGTGAATAAGTGTGTTCAGTGGAACTCTGCTTCTTATTCCAAGCTTGTCCCTGTTAAAACATAAATGTCAAATTAATTTACATCTTGACTGAGACCATTTGAAGGTTTTCCCAATGTGATGTAATGTTATGCATTAATTGTAATGTAACCAAAAATATAGTGAGATATCTGAAGCTGTGGTAGACTCCTGTTAGTAACAGAATCTTTACTGTCTTTGTCATTAGATTCTGAGTGAAGATGGGATGAGTCATTTCCCACAGGTCTCATCTTGTGTTTTACTAATCAGAGTTGAAGTTGATGATGTGTTGTTAGTTCATCTGAACCCCTCTGGTCTGACATTGTTTGAACAGACCTAGGGTATTTCTTCACAGCTGGAACAGTATTCCTACTCTGCTTCTCCCTGCTAGATATACAACATCTGATACACTCTGAGTAAATGATGCTCACATTGAAAAGGAATTTATATTAGCAACACTCATGGGGACACTTGATAACAGGGAGCGCACACATAATTAGCAAGAGAAATGCATTCACAGGCTGACTAATGGCAGATACACGTTTATGGAAGTGGAAGCAGCTTTCTTCAGACAGCTCAGACGACACTTGAAACAGTAGCCTTGTGATTTTTTTGACAGGTAGACATTTTGATTGAAGCTAGACTTTAATGTTCAAGTCAAGACACTCTGTTATGTTCACTCTAGAAAATGGTTTGTCAGTAATTAACCAAATGTGCTGCTGTTCCTCATTGAGAGGCAAATGGCTTAACTGAGCTACAGAGAAGCTGCCGATACTTAATTCCCAATATTCAGCTGACAGATCAAACAATGCACTGTTGTCGTAGTCTCTGGGGAATTTTTTTTAACTCCTGCTCATGGGGGTAAGGATGAAAGCTGGATTGTGTCTCACTGTGAGCTGGAATTTTGCTATATCGGAGTACATTTGTCTCATGTTATATTGGCTGTGTTCATCTAGCCCAGTAATATAGCTAGGAATTATATTTATATTTGATAGTTTTAATGATTCATATCTAATTTAATTCCAGAACAGATAAAGGGTCAGTGATAAACCATGTTGAAATCACATCAGAGAAGCGATAATAATGCATTGGTGTGTTAAAAGCTGACGTTTCAGAACAAAACAGAGCACTTTCTATTAAGTGTCAAAGGACGACTGAAGCAGAAAGCCACTTGTATCGCCCAAGCATTAACCTGCTGTGACACCAACCAACATTGTTTCATGAAGATTTAACAAAATTCAAACCATGCTGGGCCAAAAGTTGAATACTTTAACTAATGAGGTGGAAAAGCTTGCCAACAACAACCATGCACTGAGACAACAAGCCTCAACTCCTTATGCCAAGGCATTAGTGACTACAAAAATAAGACAGATGAAGAAATCAGCAGTTGAAAAGAAAAGTTAGACAATAAAACGACACTGTTTTCCTGCAAGAATGGCTCCCAAAATGATTAAACCTACAGTCTGGAGACACAATAGAGATCAAGTGAGCGGACTATGCACGTCTGAAGACTTGTCATTTTAAACTGGCATTTGGGTAGCATTGTATTTTGTGTTATGGTCTATTTCCTTTTCTTATTGATTTTATCTTGAAAGGTGTTATATAAATAAAACGTACTAACTTACTTGCGCGCTGTCTCATAGAAGACATCTTTCCTCAGGGTCTGTTGATCTGTCTGCTTCACTTCACCAATATGATAAACTATTCAATTAAAAAAAATTCAGTTTTATTTATATAGCACCAAATCACAGCAACCATCGCCTTACATTGTAACGTAAAGACCCTACAAGAATACAGAGAAAACCCAACAATCAGAAGATCACCAATGAGCAAGCACTTGGCAACAGTGGGAAGGAAAAACTCTCTCCAGCAGAACCAGGCTCAGGGATGTGCCGCCATCTGCTACAACAGATTGGGGGTGAGGGGAGGGACACAGGACAAGAGACATGCTGTGGAAGAGAGCCAGAGATCAATAATACCTAAAGATTGAATGCAGAGTGGTGTGTAAACACACAGAAAGTGAACAGAGCTGAGGGAAGAAGAAACACCACCAAATAGTCTACGCCTACTGCAGTGTAACAAAGGGGGGGGTTCGGGGTCACCTGATCCAGTCCTAACTATAAGCTTTATCAAAAATGAAATTTTTAAGCCTAATCTTAAAAAGTGTCTACTTTTACTTTACAATCGACTAAGTACACTAGAAACTACAAGTAAGCCAGCTGTCTGAGAGTGAAGTGCTCTATTGGCGTGATACAGTACAATGAGGTCTTTGAGATAAGATGGGGCCTGATTATTCAAGACCTTGTATGTGAGGAGAAGAATTTTAAATTCTATTCTAGATTTAACAGGGAGCCAATGAAGAGAAGCCAATATGGGAGAAATATGCTCTCTCTTTCTAGTCCCTGTCAGGACTCTAGCTGCAGCATTTTGGATCAGCTGAAGGCTTTTCAGGGAGCTTTTAGGACAGCCTGATAATGAATTACAATAGTCCAGCCTAGAAGTAATAAATGCATGAATTAGCTTTTCAGCATCACGCTGAGAAAGGATGTTTCTAATTTTAGATATGGCATAAATGCAAAAAAGCGGTCTTACATCTTTGTTTAATATGTGCATTGAAGGACATATCCTGGTCAAAAATGACTCCTCACATTGTTACTGGAGGCCAAGCTAATGCCATCCAGTCAACATCCATTTTGTGTGCACACAAATAAAATGGATGTTGACATTTTTCTGTTGCTGCTGTTGTGTATTATATTTCTTTTCAAAATGTTTCCAAAATTTTAAAGTGAATAATATATATATTTCAAACAAGAAATCATTCTTGTGTGGACCAAAGTATAATACAAAATATCAAACAGATTATTCTTTTTCACAAAAATGAAAAAAAAAAAAAAGGCTTAAAAACACATTGACTGTCAGGGTGCAGGGTGAGTGCTGCGGCTCTGTGTGTCCTCTTTCTTTTTCCGTAGGCTGGGCAGCTGGGTCCTCTCTTCTGCTGGGTGGGGCTGGGGGCTATGTCCCGAAGGCTGCCGCACCGGATGCTCATCCATCGGTGGTTCCATCTGTTTTTAAGGACCAGCTCGAGCCTTCAGTCTTCGCCGGAGTGTTTGCTAACCAACGGGATCTCTGACTGCTCCTCCGTGAGTTTCCCGGCCTCCCGGCCTGCCTGCCCTCCCGGACCTCTTGGAGCTGAATCGCTCACCACCTCCTCCCTGAGACTGTACTTGCCTATCATTCTGAGTAAGCCATTCCACTCCTCTCCCTTCTCATGTCATTATTGAGTTCCACCCTTCCCTCCGTTGTGCCAGCTAATGTTTATTTCCCTCTTTCTAGACTTACTCATCTGTGGTACTCCGTTCGTGTATTCTGCCAGTGAAATTATCAGCACTTGTCCCTGTGGAAGACCCCAGTCATTCAGCAATTGTTTGTGAACTATTTGTAACTAAACTGTTCAGTGTTTTTCTAAGACACCTTGTTACCGAGTCTGCTTTTGGGTTCCATCCGTAGTATCACCCCTGGCTGTGTCATTGATTCTAAGATGGGTCATCCAACCTTGACCCACTCGTGGAAGAATTTAGGGTCCAGTCACTCATGCATCTAAGGGTTAATCTATAACATCCCACAAACCTGATGAAATGCACCTTTGCCTCATTGGTGTCAGGAGAGCACTACTTAGGCAAACACCAACAGGACCAAGTATATGAAAATTTTTTTTTGTTGTTTTTTTTTTTATTTCTAATTTAACAGATATAGAGCACTGTCAACTGGGAAGACAGCGGCAACATGACAAGAACTACTAGACTTAAATGTCTTTGACGTATGGCAGGAGGGACATAAATCTGTCAATGAACATACTCTCTGCTCTCAACTTCACAATAGCTACACTGGGATGTAAATTTTATTTTTTTTTTCCATTGATGCTGCAAAACTTAATCTTGTATCATCATTTTAATATTTAGCCAAAACACATTCAGACTACACACACCTCTTTTGCAGATAGAATAGAATAGAAAGCTTTTATTGTTATCAAACAGAGTATGATGAAAGTGTAGCAGCTGCCACAGTTCAATGCCTTTCATTATAAATTTAAACAAGAAAATAAGAAAAATACTGTAAAACCATACGTATATGCATATCAAACAACACAAGGACTTACAGGGGAATAAATAAACGTAACAAATCTACAAAATATACTGAATATTGCACAAATGCCAGTTATTGCACAGAGTTGTAATAAAATACTTATAGTTATCTAAAAAATACACACCAAAACAAAACAACAAAACATATATATATCTTTTTTTTTTTCACCTCAAGTCCAGCAACATGAGACTGCATGCTGAGTGGAAGTAAGGAGGCTGAGGACTAAGTGAGTGTCAGAGGATGAAGCAACAAAGATTCATGACTACGTCAGGAATATGGCAGCAGGGTGTGCATGGAATGCCATAACCAAGTGACTGGCATAGCGTAAAAGAACATCTCTGCCGAGTATGGCTAGAAAGTCCTGAATACACCCAAATACATTCCCAAAGGTGACTGAGCTAAGATCCTGTGGGACTTACAGACAGACAGACAAACTGTTGATGGCTAACAAACCATATAACACAGGTCGTATTGATGGAGGTGGCAATACCGAGTGATAACAACATGAGGAAGAAGGAATATGAGAAGCTCAAACAAATATCCAGGTGCTGAGAGAAGAGCTAGAGGGGATGTGGAAGGTGAAGGTGACGGTGGTCCCAGTGGTAATCGGAACAGTCGGTGCAGTGACCCCCAAACTGGGGGAGTGGCTCCAGCAGATTCCAGAAACGACATGCAAGAGCTCTGTCCAGAAGGGCACGGTCCTACGAACAGCTAAGATACTGTGCAGGACCCTCAAGCTCCCAGGCCTGTGGGAGAGGACCTAAACTTGGAGGACAAACACCGTCATAGGGCGAGTATAAAATTTTTAGGTAAAGTGTCCAAATCATATAGGCCTACATTGCTCTTGCCGTTGGCTTTTTGACTAAAATTATAGCGACTTGTCTTGAGAAAGTAATCCCCTCACTTATTAAGGTAGACTATACTGTCTTTACTGTACATGAAACTTCTCAAATTTACAACATAAAGAGACTTGTCAGCGTAATGTACTATGTTAAATCTATGAGGTTTTTGATTGTGTAGAGCCGTATTACCTCTTGTTCTGCAGAATAAACCTGAACCAGTAGACTAAAAATGATCAAAATGCTGTATCTCAACTTTAGTGCCAGAATTCAAATAAATTCTGATATTTAATAATCCTTTGCCTTAGAATACCCTCTCTCACCTTTGCTCCGGCAGTTGATCCTCTCAGTATTGCAGTAAGAACATATGCCTCAGACTCAGACTCCATGGTCAAGAGTAGAGACAGCATTGTCTCTTCATATACATGACATAATTCTGCATCTGACCTAAAATCATCCATGCCCGCTCTTGGGACCTTTTAACAACATATAATCTGACCACCAGACATACGGTCAATATACAAAAAAAGCATGGCCATGCCTCTGAACCCCCCCATCTGAAAGTCTAATTTCAGACACTACATGGATAATTTTGCAGCTTCAGTGATGGGATTTGTTACATTTTTGTTTTCTTTTTAAAATATATTTACTTAGATATGTATATTTCACGGCCCTTTTTCTGTTGCCTTAGAAATTAACCTAACTGTAGCCATTTTCTTGAAGTGGGTGAAAGTTGGTGTTTAGTTAAAGTTGTTCTTTGTGCAGTGAAACAGAGAATAAGTACATGGTCATTGTAGTTTTTGGATGTCCAGAGGCCCTTTTTTCATGAAAGTGAATGGTGTTTGTGTAATATCACAGACTTTCACATATTGTTCACTTTTTTTGAGTGTGTGTGTGTGTGTGTGTGTTTTGTTGTTGTTGTTGTTGTAACCACAATCTGTATCTAACCCATCTAAACAACCACAGACTATTTGCCATAACCATTCTCCATCTTAATACTAACAGTTCCACAGTGTAGAAAGCAATTTTCTCTATTTTATTAATCCGGCAATTTTTCTTTTTTTTTTCTGAGGAAAATATAAACATCTGTGAGTCAGGCCCACCTGTACCTGTTCAATTAATCAAATCAATTTCACTTTGATGTTCAAGAGACTAAAATGATTTCCACATCTCCTTTATTAGGCTGTGGGGCAGTCACATTTAATATTTAAATGTATCCAGTTTAAGTTTCAGAGGTCTGATGTGCAGCCTTCAGCACAGAAATTAACACTGAGCGCACACCCAGCCATAAAATTATTTACTAAAATATTTTACACTCTGTGCGCTACAGTACCAGATTAATAATTTTCTGCACTATTAATCTCTCATTTTATCTGTAAAAATGTTGCATTTGATTGTTATAATTTGTATGTTCTTTATAGATTTTTAATCACCATTTTATCATCATCATTATCATCTGATAAAGTCTCTGGAGGAAGCGGCACTCAGAGATTTTGTGTAGAAGAAAAGTCATATGATTGGATAAGTGGAAGCAAATGCATAGATGGAAAAGTCGGAGGACCCATAAAATAAAAACTTGAACCAGCTAAATCCAGAGCAAGCCTGGCTGTGTTGAACTTTGTTTTTAGCATACCCCTACTGGTATACTGTAGGTGTAGGCTGCTTTCCACTGGCAGAAACATAATAATGTCTTGCAAATAAGGAACCACCCTTCTGCTTGCTACAGTGCACACTTATACTGAGAATGAGCAGCATAATGAGTGAGAGTGTACTTGTGCCTGTTTCTGGTGACAGAGTCAACAGGAGGCTTACATTATGTCCATGGAAGAAAATGAAATCCTTGACCAAACAGTAGCTCCCAGCGGACACTGTGGCATCTGGAGATACTATTACTTTTCTGCAGCGAAGAGAGAAAGCGAGGAGGATGAGGAGGAAGGAGAAGTCCCTTGAGTTAAGAATGTTTTCAGCTTTAGAGAGATGTGACTTTCGTCCAACAGCCAAGAATCAAAATGACAAGAGGCTGGGTTTGTGTGCGTGTATCAGTGCTATTTGTTATTACCCACCATGATATATTTAGAATCTGAATTGAGGCCATGCTTCATATCCTCCCCAGTCATCAATTGACCAGACACTTGTTGCTCTGACATTTGCTTGGAGAGAGATCAGCCTGCACCATGGAGGCTGGTTTCTATGTCCAAACTCAAATCTCCTCTGTTGGATGGCTGCTGTGATATATTAACTGGATGTAACTGTTTCTCACACAGTATGTTTTTGTTTTTTTTTAATCAGGTGTGTCTTCTTGTATTACTTTATTCTTTGTTATACTGTAGAATGCTACTGATTGGAAGGTTCGTAGTTCAATCCCTGGCTCCTTCAGTCCACATATCGTGAGCAAGATACTGAACCCCAAATTGGCTCCTGTTGTATTTGGTGTGAGTGTTTGTAAAGTTAGAAAGAGTTTAAAAAGCACAGAAAAAATGTGTGAATGTGTGTGAGAGAACTAGGGTAGCAGCTGTCAACCTTCCATCACTGTAGTAGGGAGGAAAGGCAAAATATTTCCCTCCTGGCAAAAGGTCAAAGACCAATAGCAGGGTGTTATGGATAGGGCGTGGTTCAGAGAAAAAAAAAGGCTCTGCAGGGTGAATATTTCTAAAAATAGAAGAATTGATAAACTTTGTGATTGTGATAAGCCGACATGCCAGTGTTAGCAGTTGGGGCAGAGATGCCCGGGTTCCTCTCGCAGTCTATAACGTGTGACTCATCATATTTACTACATGCTATATAGCTAAAGTGACACGCGTTTTTTTTTAACTATATCATATGGTGGATCGTGTGATTATTTGAACAATTATTTTTGAAATATCTTAAAATAGAATGTATTACAATGGCTGTTTGTGTATATGAAAGGTTTGAGACCAAAAACCATCAGACAAACTTCTCTTTTGTGAACACTAAATGTCATGGGATTACTGTGTGTGCAGGAAGTGGACCCAATACACCAGGGATACTCAACTTGATCTAGCCGAGGGCCACATTTGGAAAATGAGAAGTGGCCGAGGGCCAGCCATTAAACTACATTCATATAAAATGAGCAAACTTTAAAAAAGACTGATAGCTTGTGCTCATATTTTGATGCATTTTATTAGCTCTACTGCAATTCAGCAAGATATATTTTGAACCATCTTGAACAGCATAGCTGGAACGTTTCCTATTATGCAGGCAAATATTGGACAAATTCAAAAATGAAAATGATTATTAACAGTTCTTAGGCATAGAATGAACATATTTCAGCTCTTTTGGTGTGAAAGCTGTTTATAAAATATATTAAACAAATAACTGCACAGTGCAAGCCACCAAATGTTGGAATAGTTCAGAAATACAATTTAAAAAAAAAAAAAACTGCTTTACTATATTTCAGTTATTTTAAAGTTTGGAACAGACAGCACAGGTATGTAATCAGATGTTTATGTTTTAACCTCTTCATGCATCACATACTATTAGTTACTGACTACATGCTTAATGTGAGGTAACACATCTCATTTCCTTTGAGAGCTTACTGAAGTTTGGTTTCTGAGAGGTCAAGGCAATATGCAAGCACTGGTTGAGATGTGAGTCGGTGAGTCTATTGCGCTTTTTGTCCTTAATTAGATTCATCACTGAAAACCCCGACTTGCATATGTAAGTGGATCCGAACATTGTCAAAATGTATATAGCGAGTCTTTTAGAGTTCGGATACTGATGAACAGAGTGTGCCCAAAATTCACACAGTCTCTCCTCTCTGAACTTGGCTTTTAGGACATCATTAGCCTGCATCTGGACCAGTTCCAGCTGGAAAGCGCCCTCACTGATAGCAGGCACAGCGTTTTTTGCCTCTGCTGGGCAGCTCCCGGTGACAGCAATGGCGAACGGGTTGCGCACAAACAGTAGCAGTTGCTGTGGGATTTTGAAGTTGTGAAACCGCGATCTGAAGTTCTCTGACAGATTTTTTAACAGTGCTACCATTCGTGACAGCACAATCCCATTTGTAGGAACATCACGCAGGGTAGGGAAGTGAAGTTTTTTCCCCTCTATGTCCGTCACGAATACGCCCAAGGTTGTCTGAAAAGCGCTCACTTTTTCAAAGAGCTCTCCCACATTCACATCCCCACCTTGGAGCTGCCGGTTAAGATGGTTCAAGTGATTAGTGATATCACACAGAAATGCAACCAGAGCCACAGATTCCTGATCTTGCATAAACTGAGAGAACTCATCTGCTTTCTTTGTTTTTTGACCGGAAAGAAATTCTGTGATTTCTTTGCGCAGTGCAAAGAAGCGCTGTAGGACTCGCCCCCTGCTCAGCCATCTGACATCATTGTGCTGTAGTAGGTCTGAATATTGAGCTTCTTGCTCCTGTAGTAGCATTTTGAAAAGCCGGTGCTGTAAACTTGAAGTTGAGCGAATGTGATTTACAATTTTGATCACTGTGTCCATCACTCCTTTCATTTCACCAGACAGTTTGGCACACAACACCGTCTGGTGAATGATGCAGTGTAGTGAACTAACTGTGGGGTGGTCCGCTATGAGACGTGATGCTAAGCCCCTCTCTCGTCCTATCATAGATGGCCCACCGTCAGTTACAAGGAGGTTGATTTTATCCAGCTCCAGAGAATTCTTATCAAAGAAACTTTTCATAGAATTGTACATGGCCTCACCTGTTGCATTGCTCTTGATGGGCAAAAGGCACAGCAGCTCCTCTTTGAAAAGCTCCCCGTTAAAATATCTCACAAACACGGACAGCTGTGCAGTGTCTGTTGCATCTGTAGACTCGTCCATAGCTATTGACATGTAATCCACACACTTCAGTTCAGCAAGTAAAGTAGAAAAACTGTCCTCATACAAAGTTTCTAGTCTCCGTGCCGCCGTTGAATCCGAAAGTTGAACCTGCTTCACGCGGTTAACGATGTCATCTTTGTGTTTGTCACCGGCAAACAACTCCTCCACGATTCCCAAAGTGCACACTTTCACAAGCTCAGCGTCCACAAATGGCTTGCCCTTTTTAGCCAGCTCCCAGGTTACACGCAGTGAAGCAGCGGTGGCTTTTTCAGCAGCAGTAGTGGAAGTCGTCAAGATTGTTGATGTGGTAGCATAAGACAACTTTAAGGCCTCAGTCTTGTCTTTTCGTGCAATGCTACCAACCGGGAAAGCTGCACTGAAGCTAGCATGTTTTGACTCGTAATGCCGCTTAATGTTAGCAACTTTGCATACAGCAACTGTCTTTTGGCAAATTAAACACAACGGTTTTGCGTTGGCATGAGGTGGCAAAATGAATGCAAAATCATCTGTCCATTTGTTATTAAACTGTCTGTTTTCGACGTCAACTTTTCTCCGCTTACTAACCTCACTCATTTTTTGCCAAGATATTCATTTAAGGACACGTCTTTTCCTCGCAGATCAGCAGTGATTCTTGACCTGCGCAAACTGTTCACTACCTTAAAGGCCCAAATCATTAGGACCTAAAGGGCCGTGTACAAACTAATCATTCTGTCTTACAGACAGTTCACTTTGTGAACACAAGGGGGAATTATTCAGCATTTGTTACACAATAAAAGGGAAAATTATTTTAATTTTGAGCAATTACAAGAAATGGCCGCGGGCCGGTCACCAGCCAATCACGGGCCGGATTTGGCCCGCGGGCCGTGAGATGAGTATGACTGCAATACACAGACTCTGGAGGCAAAAAATGTGACAAAAGCAACAAAGAACAAGGGAAACGCAGACAATATATACAGCAAAGTAATGAGACCAAGGTAAGTGGAAACAGATGGGATGGGAACAACACAGGAAGCAAAACTAAATACAATGGACCCAGAACAGGAGACTAGGAAAATAAAACGGGAAATGACTGGACATGGCAGAAATGCAGACTTGATGCAGAACCCAGGGAGGCAGGCACACTGAGGAAATACAAAACAGTGTAACAGAAAACCAATACTCAAAAATACAAAACTCACAACTCCAAAACCCACAATAATCTAAGTTAAACTCAAACTAAGAAACACAACTAAAAAAAAATTAACAATAGCAAATCTTCAGAAATCAAAAAAACACTGGGCCACCAACCCAGGACAATGATGCTAAATTAGTTTTCTTCAGGTAAAACAGTACATACTGTAATGATTTTCACAATTTAAAAATGTTACTTTTGACTGCTCCATTTAAACATCACCGTAGCAGATCATCTGACTCCATCTCTGTATCTCAAACATCTGCTCAAACAAAAACCACCTCTGCCATGCTAACCCTCTGCATGTCCTCCTTCACTACATCCATGAAACTCTGTGGTCTTTGTCTTTTCCACCTGCCTGGCAGCTCCATATTCAACACCCTTTGTCCACTTTATCTACTGTCCCTTCTCTGCACATGTCCAAAACATCCCAGCTTTGCTTCTCTAACTTTGTCTCTGAAAAGCTCAATCCGAGCTGTGCTTCTGATGTACTCATTTCTAATCCTGTCCATCCTGATCATGCATGTCTTGCTTCTACTGACTTTCATTCCTCTTCTTTACTGAGCATACCTCCACCTCTCCAGGCTCTGTTCCACCTGCTCACTACAGATCACATTTTTTTTAATTTAACCTTTATTTAACCAAGAACGTCCCATTGAGATTACAACTTTTTTTAATGGATTCCTGGCCAAAATAGGCAGCAACAAATACAAATACAAAACACCTTTATAAAATTACAAAGTTAAAACACAAAATTCTAGACCTGCTGTTTGCCAACACAAAGGAGACTTACAACTCAGGAGAAAGATGGAGGAACAGCTCCAACATAACATAGTCTGACATGAACAAACAGGAATAAAATCTCTGGCAACTTCAAGGACAATGGAGGAGCCACAGTGCCCGCTGACCAGGGGTGGGCTAACAACCTGAATCTGTTTTTCAATAGATTTGACTCTGGGCCGTTGACCACCTCCCCCGCCCCGCAACTTCCATCACCCCCCTCTGTATGATGTCCCCCTTCTGTCCTGGTGCAGTGCTATCGCTGCCTGCACTCTCCTCACCCCCACCCACAACAGAGCCAGCCCCATCTTCCAACCCAACCCAGCCTCACATCCACCTCACAGCTGATCAGGTGAGAAGTGAGCTCAGGAAGGCAAAGATCAGGAAGGCAGCAGGTCCGGTTGGAATTAGCTCCAGACTGCTCAGGGACTGTGCAGAGAGCTTTGTCAGGTGGTCCTGCACATCTTCAACTTGTGCCTGAATCTGGAGAGGGTTCCTGAACTGTGGAAGACATCTGATGAAGACCATGGAGAGGCTCATCATGCACCACCTTCACCCACTGGTGAGCCCAGTGCTGTACCCCCTGCAGTTTGCCTACCAGCCTGAATGAAGTTTATTGCCATGTGGGTGAACAAGTTCACACATTGGAAATTGCAGTTACAGAACACCATCCAAGAATACACAAAACACAACACACATGGGGGGATATGTGTCCTGGGGTCATGCAGCCGACTTGCAGCGCTACCTTTGGCAGGATTCAATTCAATTCAATTCAATTCAGTTTTATTTATATAGCGCCAAATCACAACAAACTGTCGCCTCAAGGCGCTTTGTATTGTGGGTAAAGACCCTACAATAATACAGAGAAAACCCAACAGTCAAAACGACCCCCTATGAGCAGCACTTGGCGACAGTGGAAAGGAAAAAACTCCCTTTTAACAGGAAGAAACCTCCAGCAGAACCAGGCTCAGGGAGGGGCCGTCATCTGCCGCGACCGGTTGGGCTGAGGGGAGAGAAAGACATGCTGTGGAAGAGAGCCAGAGATTAATATCAATTAATGATTAAATGCAGAGTGGAGTATAAACAAAGTAAATAAGGTGAATGAGAAACAGTGCATTATGTGAACCCCCCAGCAGACTAGGCCTATAGCAGCATAACTAAGCGATGGTTCAGGGTCACCTGATCCAGCCCTAACTATAAGCTTTATCATAAAGGAAAGTTTTAAGCCTAATCTTAAAAATAGAGAGGGTGTCTGTCTCCCGAATCCAAGCTGGAAGCTGGTTCCACAGAAGAGGCGCCTGAAAGCTGAAGGCTCTGCCTCCCATTCTACTCTCAAGTATCCTAGGAACCACAAGTAAGCCAGCAGTCTGAGAGTGAAGTGCTCTGTTGGGGTGATATGGTACTATGAGGTCTTTGAGATAAGATGGTGCCTGATTATTCAAGACCTTGTATGTGAGGAGAAGAATTTTAAATTCTATTCTAGATTTAACAGGGAGCCAATGAAGAGAAGCCAATATGGGAGAAATATGCTCTCTCTTTCTAGTCCCTGTCAGGAGGAGAAAACAACACATCATGGGGAAGTTAGGTTAAAAAAAAAGTCATCTGGTACAGTGCTCAAAAAGAGCACTATACCAGGGTCCAAAAAAACCACCTTAGCAAAGCATTTGCACATGTAAAGCTAGGACAGCGGCGGTAGGTGAGGTCAGGTCAGGAGGGAATGCAGACGGAGACGAGAGTTGGGGGCATTGTGGAGCCAGATGCCAGGTTCCAGCCAAAACAGTTCGCTGATAGTGGTGGAATTTCATCAGCGGCCGTGGTACACCAGACCCAGCTTCACAAATCACAACGCGGAGTGGGGGGAAGAGCAGCCGCACACAGAGCCCTGGAGAGAGATATGGTTGCCAACCCAAGGCCGGCAGGGGAGCCGAATTCCTGATAACAAATGTTGTTTTGGAACAAGCTGCTTGTTTTTCCAACAGCCTTCAGTCTTACTGGGAAACCATTCAAAAATCCAATATTCCAAATTCGTTGATTGCCGTCCTCACTGTGCAGAACCAAACTATATCTCCTGATCTAACCCCTCTCGCCTGCGAGCTCGCTAATCTTGCGGCTCAGGTCCACCAGGCTTTGAGTCTGAGTTTGTACGGCTCTGCTCAGCCCTTCCACCTGGGTCGGCAGCCTCTGCAGATGTCGAACTGCCGTCCAGATTTTCTTAATTTGCCAGTAAAGCAGGTATCCACCGAGCCCAAACAGAGAAGATACCGCTACCAAAAAGCCGAATATATATGCGTCTTCCACGTCTTCCACTCCAAGGGCTGAGAAGCACACCGGTCTCCACGAGCTCCAAGAGTTGATGACGTATCCAACCGGGCCTGTTCCACTCGGACACGCAGGCTCCCCTGTCCCGGATCTCATAGTGGAAAAAATTCGATCAATGATGGAGAATGCCCAGTTTGCCAGATCCATGTTTCAATCTTGTTCTTATTCGGACAGTGTGTAAAAGACGCTCTCACAGCCAGCAGCAAGCGGAGAGATGGGGAGGGCAGGGAGAGAGAGATAGTGCGACCGTCTCCGACAAGAGCAGGAAGAGAAGAGCCTGACATCGAGGTGGAAGACGCCATCATCTACCTGCTGCACAGATCTCTCTCTCACCTGGAGCAGGTGGGGAACACTGTGAGGGTCATGTTGTTTGACTTCTCCAGTGTGTTTAAACACCATCCAGCCTGCACTGTTGAGAGGGAAGCTGGAGGGAGCCTGAGTGGACAGGCAGCATGGACCATTGACTACCTCATCAACGGACCATAGTATGTGAGGTGCCATGACTGTGTGTCTTGTGGTAGTCTGCAGCACAAGGGAGCCACAGGGCACGGTCCTCTCACCCTTTCCGTTCAGTCTGTACGCTTCAGACTTCAGGTACAACTCAGATCACTGCCACCTACAGAAGTTCTCAGATGATGCGGCCATCATCGGATGTGTATCAGATGGGAACAACGAGGAATACAGGAGGGTCATCAGTGACTTTGTCGGCTGGTGTGAGACCAACGCTCGCCAAATCAATGCCAGTAAGACGAAGGAAAGGGTCATGGACTTCAAGAGGAAGTCACCCCCTGCAGCACCGGTGAACATCCAGGGAAAGGACATCAAGACAGTGTACAACACATCATGATGTCATGAGTCACTTTGACACTTTACCTCCACTGCCATTACTTTATGCACACAGTGTACTTTTACATATAGTACATATACATTTTCTTTATTTACACTCCCACCCATAATGCATACTGTGTATTCTGTATACAAATTACCGGCTACAAATGTATATAGTGTTTTTGATATCTGTATATAGGGTTTTGATGTATATGTGTGTAAATGTGTATTGATATATATTTTATGTATATAGTGTTTTCTGTTTTATTCTGTTTTATTTTATTTCATCTTCTCTGTACTTGAGTTGCTGTAATATGCATATGCATATGAATTTCCCCGTCATGGGATCGTTCAAGTTTTGTATTACTTTATCTTATCTTAAAATTATTCAATTTTGCAAATTCAGAAAAACAACTGCATGTTATGGAGTTGGACTCACAAACTCGCAGATTGGTTTTAAAAGTGCTCAGTGAGATTAACATGTTCCATGCGGGGGGAGCAGAATGAACAAAAGCTTTTTACCTAGTTCGGTATGGGCAAATGGAGCACAACGCAGCAACTGGTTTTGAGTTCAGAATGAGTAAGGAACATCATTTTTCAATGCAATTAAAGCACAAATGTAGGCAGGTAGTAGTCTACGTATTGCCCTATAGTATACCAGTGACAGATCTGGCGGGTGGCCAACGCAGCCCATCCCACCCAAGCGTTTAAATCACAGTGGTGCGTCAACACTTTGCAGTTAGTAATGAACCTCAAGGAAGCATGGTAAACAGTATCAACCATCCAAAGACATTGAGCAGAAGCATTCATATACAACAAATCTCCATAATCCAATATAGAAGAAGTTGCAGCAACAAGCCGCTTTTTTGCACTGAACAAAAAACACAGCTTGTTCTGAAAATAAAAGCCCAACTTAAGCTTCAGCTTCTTCACAAGGTTTTCCATGTGTGGCTTGAAAGTGAGGGAATCATCAATCAAGAGAACCAAATTTTTGTGGATTATTTAGATTCTCTGTGGTGACAAACAAATAATATTCTGATTTGGCTTTCCTGATCAAAAAAGAGCATCTGTTTCTTAATTGTCTGAAAACAGACCAATCACTGACAGAGCCTGTTTCCCTTGCCTTGGTCCAAGCCAGATTATGGTCATGAATAGTGTCTGCTAACTCTGGGGAGAACCAGGAGTTTTCTCGCCCCTTAACCTTGTATCTTATTAAAAGGGCTTTTTTTTTTTTTTAATTTATTTTTACAATTTCCATAAAACAATCCCCAAAAAATGTCCAAATTATTTCTACATCATGGATCAGTTCTATTTTGGTCAACAGTAGGCAAATCGTGATGATAGGCATTAAAATGCTTAAGATTCCTCTTAGGAATAACACAAGGTTTAGATTTGGGTAACTTATTATATCTAATAACAGCAACAACACAATGGTCACTTAAATCATTGCAGAAGACACCCAAAGATGAGAATTTATGAGGAACATTTGTCAAGATTAAATCAATCAGGGTGGACTTCTCAGGGCTTTTAAGGTTTGGCGGGGTGGGTAAATTGACCAAATGGGTAAGGTTAATAGAATCACAGAAAAACGTTAAATAATCAGAAGCTGTCTCAGTCCCAGTTCAAATTTCCAGCTAAAACAAGTTCACTGTAAGTTAATCTGGATAAAAGTTTCTTTAAAGATTATAAAGCTTCCTTAGAGGCCGACCGAGGCCTGTGGCACCCAACAACAGTTATATAAAGGCCTTTAGTAATTTTCATATTTAATGCCAAAAATTTCACTTATTTGCAGATTGATTCAGAGAAAACTATTAAGGTGTCAAATCTTGTTTTAACATAAATAGCAACATTGCCACCTTTCCTGGGCCTGTCAATACAGTAAAAATTGTACCCATTTATGTTAATATTATCATCAGCAATAGATTTGGTTAACCAAGTTTCAGGAATTACAACAACATCTGGATCTGTTGATTTAAGCCAAATCTTGACCATGTCCATCTTAGGAAGCACATTAAGGTGAACAAGTTTAAGATCAGACAAGGATTTAAAATCAGATGGTGTCTGGATAGACACCAACTCAGGACCTGGGTTATAGGTCAATCAACAATCAGTGCCTCATAAACATTACATATTGAATCAGGCAATTGCTTTAACTGACAAGTAATATTAGTTTTAATGAGGATCTATTAGCCACTGCACCATGTGTGAATCATAGTGATGCTGCTTCTTTGGCTCCCCCTGTTGACCTGTTTGATCATAGTGATGCTGCTTTTGGTGTTGCTGGTCCTGTGAATAATAGTACTGTGAAGTGGGGCAGTGTGGTGAGAGAAACAGTGGCTTTTAATGCTCGAGAACTGCGTGATGCAAAGTGCAAATTGATTTTAGAGACATTAGTGTTATAATCCAGAACAAAGACCAGAGTTTGTCTAATGTTATTGATCATGCTGTGGCTGGCTCCCATCCAGACAGCATTTTAAATGTTGTTTTGAGAGGACCTTCCCTAGCCAGCGATGTGCAGGCTGTTTTAAATGCAGGCAACAATTACAATGTAGATTTGTTTCTTGATGAAATAACGCAGGTTATGCAGATCAATGATGATTCTATAGGTGATGATAAATTGGAGTTAACTGTCACTGTAGCACAGGACTGGGTAAGGCTGGGTCAAGTAGCATACGATGAAATTTTGTCAAAGGAAGGGAAGTGTTTGCCTAATCTGAACAATGACAACAACTTGAACTTCAGCCTGTGCCTTGCTCACACAGTTAATGCAACCAACTCTCAAGAAGAAAGCTGCTCTATGCAAAGCACTTACACAATATGATGACACAAAACCGGTGTCATTCACCGATGTCACCAAATTTGAAAAACATTTAAAGATTGTAATCGTCCACCATGTTGCTGCAGTGTTTCTACATAAATAACAAACCTCATCCTCACATATTTTATTTATTTATTTACACCATAATCATTATAATGTGATTCAGAATTTCACAGCATTTTTCAATGCATCTTGTGTGTGTAATTACTGCTACAGCACATATGAGGCACCCCTAAACCACTGTTGTAAATATAGATGTAACATATGTTTTAATCTTTGCAATAATACACCAGTCAGCAATTTACCATTTATGGCGTTTACGATCTGCAGTGTGCAGATTGTAAATGTGTCTGCAAATCTTTCCATTGCTATTAGTAACACAAATTAGCAGACATATTCTGATCCCCCGCAACAACAGGAATTATTGTGAGACTTGTGGTACCAACATAAAAGAAAGCAAAAAAATATGTACATTGTGGTGAGACCAAAATAGATGGGGGCACAGCTCACTAGTGTTTTGTCCAGCCCACTGAAAGAGTGTCAGAGTGTCTGATGATTTTTGTTCTACACATGGCAGAAGACAAACCAGTCTCTGGGCCACATGCAAAATCATCATAACTACTACTTAAGAAGCAGTCCATTTACCACCCTACTGAACACTTCACATGAGGCAGTTGAGGTGGTTCGGGCATCTGACTAGGATGCCTCCTGGGTGCCTCTTGGGTTAGTTGTTCCAGGCATGTCCTATTGGGAGGAGGCCCCAGGGGAAATCCAGGACACGCAGGAGAGATTATCTCTTGGCTGGCCTGGGAATGCCTTGGTGTCCCCCTGGATGAGCTGGTGGAGGTGGTTGAGGAGAGGGAAGTCTGGGCTTCTCTCCTTAGGCTGCTGCCCCTGCGACCCGGCAGTGGAAGTGGAAGAAAATGGAAGGATGGATGGATGGATGGATGGAAAGATGGACACTTCATCATTGTCTCACTGTCCTCATAAATGTCCTGCACCACCCTCACATACTTCTGCCACTCCTGACTTCCTCATGCAGTACCACAGTTCTTCTCTTGGCAGCCTATCATATGCTTTCTCTAGATTCTATACTTCTCCATCAACACTCTCAAAGCAAACATCACACCTGTAGTGCTCTTTCTTGGCTGCTCATTGATCATCACCTCTCTTCTTAACCTAGTTTCAACAACTCTTTCCCATATCTTCATGATATTACTCATCAGCTTTACCCCACTGTAATTACTACATCTCAGCACGTCACCCTTGTTCTTTAAAATCAGTGCCAGTACACTTCTCCTCCATTCCTCAGGCACCCTCTCATTCTCCAGGGTTATATTAAACAGTCTGATCAAAAACTCTACTACCCTCTCTCCTAGACATCTCCATACATCTACAGGTATGCCATCCGGACCAACTTCCTTTCCGCTCTTCAAAGCTGCCCTCACTTTCTCCTTGCTAATCTTCAGCACTTCCTGATTCACTAGCTGTCCTCCCTTCACCCTCCTTTCTTTGTCATTTTCTACATCCACCAGCTCCCCAGAACACTGCTTCCATCATCTCAACACACTTTCTACTATTGTTACCTCATTTCCATTTTTGTCCTTAATCACCCTGACCTGCTGCACATCCTTTCCAGCTTGATTGCTCTGCCTAGCCAATCAAGTCCTTTTCTCCAAAGAGGTCTTTGTTAGGTTCCAGTCACCAAAATGAAAATATCAAAGATTGTTACACTCTGAATAGCCTGTATCTGATTAATGGCAGTGCAAATGTGCAGATGTCAAACTTTATGCAATCTGATCCACTCCCTAAAAAGGTGTGGATAGTGCAAAACAGGTGTAATATTTGTTGTGCCACTGAAACACGGGCCTTAGTGTCATAGAATAATTTTGACTTTAACAGAAAATTTATTTATTTTGATGCAGAATTCCACCTGAAGGCAATATGATATCAAAGCTGAACATCAAAATTATTTTTCAGATGGCGAGGATCAATATGACCAGTTTGAACTTATTGAGTTTTCAATCACACACACAGTGTGATTGTGATGGAGAAGCCAGAAGAAAGAGCTGTGTGACATAAAAGTACAGAAAGTTTTCAATACGAGCAGAAATACTGCTGAAACACATCTGACATGTTTGGTGAAAAAGTTCACCAGGATGCACGACATGAAATGCCTAACCCTCCAACTTTCCTTAGGAGGACCCTGGCTGTCCTACATAAAGAAAAATGAGTGTAGTGATGATGATTCTGGCTCAAGAATACATGGCCATGTATAAAATAATGAAACAAATGGGTCGTGTGGAGGTTAGCACTGTTGCCTCACCTCGGCCGGCACCTTTCTGTGTGGAGTTTGCATGTTCTCCCCGTGTTTGCGTGGGTTTCCTGTGAGCATTCTGGTTTTCTCCTATGGTCCAAGGACATGTACTTGGTGGAGTTAGGTTAAATGGTGATTCTAAATTGCCCACAGGTGTGAGTGTGAATGGTTGTCTGTGTGTTAGCCCTGTGACCGGCTGGTGACTCGACCAGGGTGTAACCTGCCTCTCGCCTTATGACAGCTGGGATGGGTTCCAGCTCCCCCTGCAACCCTTAAAAAGATATGCAGAAGGAAATGATGGATGAAACAAACCCCAATAACATTATCAACAGTATCACAAGCTTCAACAACAAAAATACAGAGTACTGCAAAATACTGCAAGAAAGACGGAAACAGGATCAACTCTGCTCTGAACATCTGTAAGGTAGCTTCAGTTCCTCTGTTACAAAATTCCTCTGATTTAAGTTTTTATCAATTGATGTTATACATTTGTCACAGCAGGAAAAGTAATTTTCACCACTCTTAATGCAGTTTTCTAAAGAGTTAAAGCATTTTTCATAACTCACACTCACCTGTGCAAAAAGCATCAGATTTCTTTGTATTTGGAGCAAAAAATTACAAAGCTACTACAAAAATGTGGGCCTAATGCAGAGGTAAATGTGTTAAGATACCATGAATTTTCTGCTGTGAGAACTGCTCCAAATCAATTGAGACGAAACTGTAACATCACCCAAAAAAAAAAAAAAACATTTTTGTCATGGGAGGCTAATAATTCTGTCCTTATCTGTAGCTTCATTTCCACAATGAACAAGAAAAACCTCACAGCAAGACTGATGAGCAACTCACGCTTTGCAACTGTGGCCTATAAAGCCATGGAGGCTGAAAATGCCCATCTAAAGGAGGATACAGAAGAAGAAAACAAAGGAAAGCTGCTGGCCAAGGAAAAATTTGTTTGAAATAAATGAAGCACTGGAAGAAGACAAAAGACAAATCCAAGCAGCTCAAATCGAAATCGAAAAACTAAAGAAGGAAGCAGAAAATGTAAAGACTGAATTATTGGCAGTACAGCAAGCGATTGAACAAAAGATAGAAGTTTCGACAAAGATGGACATGGCCAGAGGTGGCAAAAGTACTGACATTCTGTACTTAAGTAGAAGTACAAGTACTTATGTTAAAAAATACTTTAGTAAAAGTCGAAGTACTGGTTCAACTTCTCTACTTAAGTAAAAGTAAAAAAGTACAGGCTCTGAAATGTACTCAAAGTAAGAAAGTAAAAGTAGTTCTTTGGAGGATGTTTCTACCTGCTATTTTTGTGTAAAACAAACCGAACCTCATTATATATTATTGTAATAACATAAAATAATATTACATGAGAATACAAATGTTATTCCAATCTAAATTTTTATCCTAATGAATGCACTCAGCTTGAAACTGTTATGTAGGACACAAACTGTGAAAGGGAATTTAAACACAGCTCTGTTCTCTGTGTCCTCCATAGTAGAGGGTGACTGTGCCTCCACCTAAACACCAACATGAGGATACTCAGGGGTTACAGTGGGATTCAGAAGCTGGAGGAACCCTAAGATCAGCAGTGGCTCTGCATGGGGAGAAGAATCACAAATTTCTATTGTGAGCTGCAGTAAATGATGTTGGTGTGCAGGCTGTGATCAGCTGACCTGCTGCTGCTGCTGCTCTGAGGTTTACTGCTCTGTGTGGATGAACTGAACTCACAAAGATGTAACCCAGTATTTCACAGCTATCTGAGCTGATCTCCATCCCCTACACTGACAGCATACAGGCTGTAGAAATGCTGGATTCAGTGATCTCAGCATCAGCAGCTTTGATTCAAACTCATCTCTGCTGCACTGATGTAACCTGTAACTCTGACCATGAATACAAACACTGTGCACCAACACAGAGCTTTACTGTAAATACAGTACAACAAGCTAACCTATTTATTACACACTAAACTGCAGTATTTTCATACAATCTTTGAATTACACAAAGTCAGCATACTTCAGTTTGTTTTCCAGTCCTTACCTTTAATTCTAACCTCTCTTCTTCCTCTCCTGTCCTCTTTCTCCATCTCTGAGTGAACTTCTCTCTCTTTGCTCTCCCTGAAATACAGCAGCTCTTCTTTTAGCTAGCAGACACACTGTGTGACAAACTGCACACACTTTGTGTGTTTGCTGATATTTGTTGAGCATTTAGAAACGTTGCATTTACCTGACACACGTTACTCCCTTCATGCTCGCTCCTCTTCAGTAGCGCTAGCTAAGCTGTTTATGTGCCGCAGCGCAACTTACGGACTCGGTCCGGCCCGATTATAGCGCTATAAATGATACATTAATTATATGGGTTTGCGTATTTAATCCCTTTGTACGAGATCAGCCCCGGTGATGGAGGATACACCAGTACGTTTGTCTCTTATGTGTTATTATTCCTCCGTTTAGGCTCAGATCGTTTGATGTTTGACGGCGCACTGACCGGAAATGCAAACTTCTCTCTGACGTGTTAAAAAGTAACGAGTCTGTTTGAAAATGTAAGAAGTAGAAAGTACAGATACTTGTGTAAAAATGTAGGGAGTAAAAGTAAAAAGTAGTCAGAAAAATAGATACTTAAGTAAAGTACAGATACCTGAAAAATCTACTTAAGTACAGTAACGAAGTATTTGTACTTCGTTACTTCCCACCTCTGGACATGGCAGAGAATGAAATGACAGACACAGAGAGAAAAAGAGCTCTGAAATGGAAAAGAAAAGAAGCAAAAAAGAAGCTCAACCTGAAAGTCAACGAGGCAAAGAACAAGTTCAACCTGACGGTGGACAAGGCAAAGAAGAAGCTCAAACTGAAGGTGGACGAGGATGAGGAGCTGCCTCTAAATAACCTTATGGAGAACAATTAGCCCAAGAAAGCCATGAAAATGAAAGGAATATGATGTGAAGTGTATCCTAGCAACGCAACAGTTGAGGAGAGTGATGACTTCACTCTGACCGAGCAGCAGTTTCCTCTTCATCCTCCCTCACTCCACTTTTTTCTCCACCTTCACCCCTCCACTTCCTCTTTCTCCTTCCCTCCCTCTCTTCCCACCACCATTTTCTCTTTCCCTCCTCTATTCCTCCTCCCTCCCATTCCCCTTTCTCTCTTTCACCCCATCTCTTTCACACTCACCCCTTCTCACGTTGAACCAACTTCACAGCATTAAATCAAATCTGTAAATATTTGCAAATGTACAAAGTTCTAAAGACAAAATAACAAATTGTTCCTTGTAAAGAATAAAAGGTTATACTTCATTTATCTCAACTGTACACCAGAGTGATAAAAAGAAGTCATACTTTTCAAACTGAGAGTTTTTGGTTCATATATGTACATTTTTCTAACAATCGATCATGTCTGCCAAAATTTGAGGCAAAAAATTTGTTGCCTACCCTTGTTCTAGTTATCTCTATATCCATGTGAAGAAGACTCCAAGTACTTCTTTTGAAGCACTATATAAATAACTTTTAACTTCTATGGTCACTAGCACATAAAACCTGCACGTACACAATCTTCAAAATCTGATATTTAAAAAGAAAATTTCACAAAATTTTCCTATAATATTTATTTCCCATCCATGCATGGGTGTAAATTTTCAGCTAATCAGAATAAATTGTTTTCTACAAGGAAAATAGTTGGCGACAAAGTCAAGTTCAAATTACATGGACGAGAGTTGAGAAAAAAGGTTTAAAAACATTTAAGTTTTTTGGGTTGTGGTTTAATGTAAGCGTCACACAGGCTGTGCATCCTCAAAAAATAGTAGCCAAGTGCGAGAAAGTGTTAAAATGATGAGATTTTAGTTGGAAGTGACAGACAGGAATTCTCTGAAAACCGTATACACTGAGTTAATCAGGTCACTGTTAGATTCCAGGTGTGCAGCGTATAATTGAGCAGCAGCCACAAGTCTCCACAGACTAAACAGTATCCAGTATAATGCTTTAAGATGCCGCACAGGTGCATTTAAAACAGCTCCAACAGCAGCATTACAGGTAGAAATGCCACTAGAACTCAGGAGAGAGCAGCTAACACTGAACTGCTGGGTAGATCTACAGGAACACGGACAAGATCATCCAACACAAGACGTTCTTAAACGTTGCTGCAAAAAAGAGATAAAAGAAAGAAAGAGTTTAATATTATTATTATTACTACTACTACTATTATTAGTGACAGCTTTAAGATGTGCCGCAGCTATGGACAGGCCCAACAAGTTTACACAACATGCTTTCTGTGTTTGGCTGTTTGGAAGGGTATTAGCTCAGCCATCAGCATACATTAACCAGCATAGAGTGTGCCAAGTGTGCTGCAAATCTGTAGAGACTGAGGCTGAGCTTGATTTTGTGGCCTCCCTGAATTAACAGTTATGCTGTAATTGTGATATAGTCTATTCAAAGTGAAATACACCTGAAGCAGAACACATCTGAATGATGTGAGTCTCTAACTGCTAAATGCAGTGGTGGATTATTGCATGGACTGTGATGAGAGTGGTCACAGGCCATTTCAATTTGATACTTGAGCACATTCATTGAATCCACAGATAAGTGATAAGTGAAATGGAAGAGGAGACAGAGTATGAAAGAAGAAAGGCAACAGGATGTCCTCAAAGACAATGTACCTCAAATTGTGTTACTGTGCTGTTCCTGAAAACAAATAAAATGGAAAATAAATAATAAATAATAAAAAATAAATAAATAAATAAAAAACTAGAAGCACTCAGAGTCACTGACCCTGTAATACGTGTATCTAAATACTGTGAAATAATCTTTCATCGTTCCCAGACAACAATAACCTCCTATCCCGCAATAGTGTGTTACCTCGACCAGATCGCGGCTCCTAACCGTAGTAGGGAGACTTCTGGTTTCTCCTTCGCTTGGCTCGTTGCTGGTAACTAACTAGCTCATCCATGTGGGTCAGCTTCAGCAAGGCGGAGAAATGCAGCAAGTCGAAGGATTTTAGCAACAGAACTTTTATTCCTTTTTCCACCACCACCGAACACACTCTTTCCCTCGCGCTCGTCTCCCGCGCTAGCCCCCATACACACACACACGGGGCACAGTGTTGCCAGATCTCAACCAGCTCTATGAAAACAAGCCCAAAAGAAGCCCAACTGGCAACCCACAACACTGTGAAACTGAGGCCACTTTTAAACAGTATATCTCTATAGTAGTATAGCTCACTTCTCTTTTGTCTCATTGTGCGGACACAATTTTATTTTTTTTTTTTTGGAGGGGAGGGGGGCAGGAGGAGGGGAGGTGAAGGAGCACAGGGGTGCCTGATCAGCGCCGTTCCTCTGTTACTGATCATTTCATACGCACAGCTGTTAAATACAGAAAATGCTGACTAGAGAAATAATTTCGTCACATCGTTTTGGCGCAGCCCTCTTGTGCAGTGCCCCTATGCATTGCATATAGTGCATACCCACTTTTAGCGCCACTGTCTCCCATCTGAGCTCAGATCCATTCTGTAAGTGCGCTCTCTTTCTCACACTCTTTATTATATTTTTTTTCTATATTTTCTCCGCTTACTGGAGCTCATTCTTGCGCTGCCTCCTCACTCTGGGCTGTTATGAGTGTTTGTTTGGGTGTGCACCCGGTCAACTTGCGCAGGAGCGATAAACAGGAAACGGAGACTTGGAAGGGACAAACTACCTACCACTCGTCTTTTGCTTTATTATAGGGTGCCGAGAGATATTCAAGGAGTTTCACTCGGAAAGAAAGTCAAGCCCAAATAAGCAACTCCACGTTCAAAAACAAGCCCAAAAAAACAGCAACCCGCGACTCACGAGATTTGCAAGCAACTTTAGAAAAAAACAAGCCCAAAGTCGCTTATAATAAGCGGACTTGGCAACACTGACGGGGCAGAGAAAAGTGGGCGGTGTCTCTCAGCCTACGACAGACAACCTGTGGCATGAAATACATTTCCCATAAGGCTACATTCTTAAAGGGGAAGGCTCTGCCTGTATCCCGCAATAGTGAAGAATCCTTAAAAAAATTTCTGGATCCAGATCGTGATCCGGATAACCGCCAAAATTTAATCACTTCTTCCTCTTGTCATTTCCAACCACTCCACAAAATTTCAGCGAAATCCGTTCATAACTTTTGGAGTAATCCTGCTGACAAACAGACAAACAAAACATAACCTCCATGGCGGAGGTAAAAAACAACATAAGAGCCAGTTGAGGTGGTTTGGGCATTTGACTTGGATGCCTCCTCAGCGCCTCTTGGTTGAGGTGGTCTGGGCACATCGTACTGGATGGAGTCCTCGGCAGACCCAGACCACGCTGGAGAGATTATATCTCTCGGCTGACCTGGGAACACTTCAGCTTCTCCTTAGGGTGTACCTAAGAAAAAACAAATTAGCAGTGCTTTCAAAATAAAAGCAGCAATGTTGTATTGCTAAATGTATGCTAAATTTGAATCCTAATTTCCCCATTAAACTCACATGGGCTGGTCAGAAAGAGCCAAAGGGCAGGATGCCCAGGTCTGCTTAAAACAAATATTTTATGTGCATGCACAGTTTGTAAGTGATGCCCAACTGGATAAAGTAAACTTTAACTGGATGTGGCAGACTGCACATGCATTCCATGTGTCTGTTCATTACTTGTATCTCTAATTTATTGCACAAACACATGTACTGTACATGATGTGCAGTATCAGCATAGGGGGATCTAACTCATCATTAGAAATCATCAGAAAGATGAATGATGATTCATTTATAGCACTCATAGTGAAACAGAATAAAGAAATATGTTACACAAGATAACTGGCTGGGAAATGATCTCTGAAATCTAAATATAAAGAAGCTCATCATTCATAAACAGTCATCTCAGAGTCACATTTAGTTACATTTTCAATGAATTCATTTATAATTACAGGTATAAATGAGCGTGTCAATGCAGCTTTAAATAGTGTGGTAAAAGATTACCTAAAAACTCATTATCTAGGAAACTTAGTGTACCGGCCTGAAATTTGTGTGTGGTGTCTGTAGGTGTCACAAGGGATGTTTTGACAACTAATTTGCAAGTCATTTAAAGAAGACAGAACACCCTCAGTGAACATTCATAACTGAGCACACATTAAATACAGGAATTTAAACAGGCCAAACAAATATTTTACAATACAAATATTGTATGTATATCTCTGTATTTTCCACCTCTACTCGTTTAGTAACATCTTTGAACCAGTAACTGCAGTTGTACATAAAAATAAATAAATAAAATATAATAATAATAATAAAATCTTTAACCATCTAGTATTTCTGGCACTGACTAGCAAGGGCAGCAACATTTAAACATCTAGTTGAGTAGTCGTGCACATCCCTACTTGTCACCACACATTATTGTTTCATAAATACCCGTATTTGTGTGGGAAAAAAAAAAACATGTTTGTATAGACATGAATAATACATCCGACTCCTGGTGTTTCAGCTTATTTCTGCAAATGACTGTCTCTGCCAAAATGTGTTGCTCCATGCCAGTTATGGGTTGCAAAAATAAGCTAGCCACAGAACACTAACAAAAAGGAAAATGTGTATCATTTCCAGACATACAACAGCTTTGTGTTATTTTAAAACCGTTGATTACTGCAGATTTTAGCAAGAGTTTTTAATCACAAAACAACCAGAAGTCAAAACCAAAACCTCAGCAAAGGTACTGCTTTGTTTCCTCTTTTTTTTCCTCCTGCTTTACTCCAAGACAAAAATGCCTCTCTCTACCGGCACTATGTGTTTTGTTACTGATGTGATGGTAGTATTAAAAAACTATGTATTCTTTCATCATAATTTTCACACTATCAGGAGAATCTCCTTGTCACACTCCAGCTATCCTCTACAGTAATTTCAGACCATTCGTGGTTCTATAAAGAACAACTGGCCAATAGGATTGAAGCTAAAAGCATGCTTTATGTGTGAGATTAAATAGGGTTCATTTAATTAACTACCAGGCATTTTATAAAAGTTTCTGCCCTTTTTTCAAACAGATTGTAAGAACAAGTTGGAAATTGCTTCTGTGTAACAAACCACTTGACACATCAACTCTTTATGCAACACCAAGTGTTGATGGTGGGCCAAAACAGAGAAAAGGCTAAGTGTAGGAAATCAACCAGCTCATTGTGGACACGGCCCAAGCCAACAACTCCATTCAGTGCTGAAGACCCTGATATGCAGTCGAAAGCAGCAAAAGAAAACAGTAAAGAAGAGAACTACAAGTTAAATTGGTTTTGTGAAATGATTCTTATGGAAACTTCCAAGACTTTAAAGATGGCCCATTAGTCAACATGATCTGAGCTCAGTGACTAACAATCAGCTGCTTTCACATCACGTGGGATGAAAGTGCTGGAGGGACTGGCCCAACTGAGACCACTTAAACCACATCTGGAAATGCATGACACAAACAGCTTCATGCTGCACACTTTTTGATTTCTCAAGTGCATTTCACATAATCGGGCTGCTGCTACTATGAGAGAAACTACAGAAAATGTGAGTAAACATGTCCATCTTATGAATTGTTGACTGCCGGACAGACAGGCTGCAATATGTGGATACTGGATACTGGATCGGATATCGGAAAGAAATAAAAAATACAATCCGATCCGATCCGATCCTACCTACATTAGTTGCATTACAGTTTGCCGTCGCCTCCTCCTCTTGTGGGTTTGCGGTTGACCAAACCAGCTTAGAGCTGCATTACCGCCACCTACTGGAATGGAGTGGGATCAGGAAATAACCCCCTCAGTTGGATTCCCTTTGACGAAAGCTTTTCTCCCTGTAAGCACCATTAACCCTTTACTGGGAAACAGCTGGAGGTCCTTCATCAACCACCTGATCAGTAAGTGAAGAAAAGAGAACTTTGCAGCTGCTCCATCCACCCTGTTTATTTCAGACAGGGAAAAACTGCAGTACAGAAGTTAAAATATGCAGATGAACTGTTAATATGAAAAAAGTATTTCTTATCAGTTACTCGGGTAATTGATGAAATAATTGATAGAATACTCAATTAAAAAATTAAGCTATAGTTGCAGCCCTACTGAAATTTGCAACATACCATAAGCCAATGCATCACCTTCTCACACAGGAGCAACAGGATTCAGGTGATAGGGCAATTGTTGTAAGTAAGTAAAGTTTATTTATTTAGTGCTTTTCACAGACAGAAAGGTGCTTTACAAAAATTAAAACACAATATCAAAAACCCAGATAAAACACCATGTTAAAAACATATTAACATTACCATATTAAAAGAAAAAGAATAAAAATAAAGTCAACAGAAAGTCTGGTTAAACAGAAAAGGTTTCAACAGTTTTTTTTAAGACGCCACAGAGTCAGCTAAACGGAGCTGGAGTGGTAAACGGTTCCAGAGCTTTGGCACCACTGCCTGAAAAGCTCTGCCCCTCCCGGGTTCTTAGTCTTGTACGTGGGATAACTAAAAGATTTTGATTTTGTTGTGTGAGAGACTGTTCACTTATGTAAAATGTATCTAGGCATTTGAAATCAATAGTTTTTTTGGTTTTTTTTAAAGATCGGATTTGTATTGGTATCGGCAGATAAAATATCCGTATCGGACCTAAAAAAGTGGTATCGTGCCATCCCTACTTTCAACCACGCACCTGTAGAAGAAAGTGTGGATTTTGATCCCCAGGTCAGCCTTCTTTAGCTTCCTCAGGAAGTAGAGTCTTTGGTGGTCATTCTTGATAAGGCAATATATAAAATATCGGTATCGGTATTGGACCGATACCGATATGAGAAGCTAACAGTAAAACAATACATATATGAATGAAAAAGGAAAAGCAAAATCCAGTACAAAAAAGCAACATGTGTGGCAAATTCACACAATCCAAATCACGTCAAATTCCCCAGTGTTTGGACCTTCTGGGTGGCCTGAAGGTGGGCTGAGACAATAAAAATCAAGTCAGAGGGCTTTGATGCAATGATCTGTCTTTCAATCTACTTTTTGCCCCTCTTTTGCTGGCCTAGTTTGTCTTACAAATGAGAATACAATGTTTGGCATCCAGTTGTTTTCAAAATCAATATAGTATTGGCCTCAAACATCCACTGTCAGTCGGACTCTGGACAGTAACTCCAGCTCATGCAGGTATGTTTTTTGTGGCCCAGTAGCTAAGAGAAAGTGTGGGCTTGGGTCATATTTGCTCTTGCTACAGGCAGTCTGACTTGGGAGAACAAACCAAAAACAAGGAGACATAGATTGGGGGAAGTAGGCCCAACAAAGATTTTCTCCAACAATACCAGGGAGTTCAAAGCAAAACAAGTGGCAGAGCAAATATCCCATATCCCAGGATCCCCATCCTGAGCTCTTAGCTTGAGGCAACAGCAGCATTGAGTTCTTGGGGAACTGTAGAGCTTTATCGATCTGGATGTTCCTTAAAGGTTGCGCTGTCTCACATCTGCCTTCCCTGCAGAGAAACAGAAAGAGATAGAGAGACTTACAGGAGGACCCACTATAAAACACTGTAGCCAAGAGCATTTTGAAGGTATCTTTTAATTTCATGCACGGCAGCTCTCACATTTGTTTCCCTCCCTTTTACCTTCTCTGTATTTTTTCCTTCCTGTAATGTTTCTCCTTTTGACACACACACACACACACACACACACAGAGAGAGAGAGGGAAAGAGAGAGATCAACTTCCTTCCCCGTCTTTCCCTCTCCAGGGTTTGCATTCAAATGACACTGCATCTTGAGCCAGCCGGATGGGACTGAGGCAAGGAAACAATGTTCATTTTGCACTTTTCCTTTTTAAGTATGAGTAGGGCACTTCAGTTTTCTGTAAGCAATTTATTCTGCAGTGCTGATACAGCTGAGTGATGCTGTACAGCTCACACAGGAATTACCAGACTTTTGAAATAAGGGCCTTCTGATCTATTGCATTAAATTAATGATAATAATAACCCTTTCTTATGGACTCCTTAAGTTATATCCTTGGAATCCATTTGAGCGAGACATAGTTGACATTTACTGCAGAGCTATAAACATAAGGTGAGAAGGGTGGGGTGGGACTGGTGAGATGGGGCCTGTGGGTGGGTAATTAGAGGAAGAAAAACATGTAATTAAGCATAGAGAGCTTGGCTGAAAATTTGAACTGTTTGACTTGGAGAGCTGCCACGTCAGCCTCAATTCACTCCCCAGTCAGTGGAGTAGGCAGCTGAGGAAGTTGCTAGAGGTTAAGAAGGAAGATGAGCAGTTGTACAATGAAAGGTATGCTTGACTTCTAAGTCTGGTAAGTCAGAAAGCGAGACTGCCCAACAAGGTGTGTCATTCTTAAAAATGAAGGAAAGGAGGAAAGTGGAGGGAACACCTCTCTGTTACACAAAGCTCTGTAACTGGATCATTAGCAAAGCTTGTTAGGAGACATAATTAGTCCAATGTGGCTGCACTGATTGCCCCACACAAGGGTGAGCTTCAATTGCAGTTCAACTGTGCTTATCGAAGCCAGTACAGTGCTCCTGTTAGTTACCTAGGTGTCCCTTCCTTCTACCTATAAAGCTCATGCTAAGGGACGACGTCCTCTGACGGCCTATCAAGTTCTGCTTAAGGGTCCCCTCCACTTTGCCTGTCAAATTCTATTTTGAATGTTTCTCCATTGCTCTGGCTTAAATGCTTCAACAGATCTATATCCTAATCCCAACAAACTGCTTGTCACATGATGCACAACCAGAATGTAGTTCCTCTTTATCTCCTTTTCTGTCTCCCATGAAAACAGAGCACGTTGCAGTTTATCAAATGCACAACCCCTACTATCAGCTGCTAATCCCAGGGCTCATCTTGCTCAGCTGATCCATCTGCTGTGCTCTCTGCCGGGCTGCCTTTTGATGTGGCCTTTATAATAAAGCTGCTAGTACACAGTGTGAGGCCTCACAGCCACAGCAGCGACTGAGGGTAAATGCACTGTAGTCCAAATGTTTCAATTCCATTATTTATTAATGATTGTTATGGTAAAATGTGGATTACTAGCTTCCTACCACAATGCCGAGAGCCAAGCTGTAGCCCTGTGATGCTGGATAATGGGAAGAACAGGTGAGGGATGGAGAACTGTTCTGGTAATCAGCTGAGGGAGATAAAATTTAGATGGGAGTATGGAGATATGGAGGAAAAAGAGGTTAAATGAAGAAAAGGGGTTTTAGTGAGGTGCAGGAAGTTGAGGCAAGCTGTCAAGGCTGCCCCAACTATCCCTATGCCAACAACTGAGTAACAGAGCACAATCAATCACAAAATCACTCAGAAATCATTGCATCAAAGTTTGCATTTTTGTTTAGTTTTGAGGGAAAACATCACCAGGATGAGCATGCATGCACGGTTCTTTTCACCAACACCCCTTCTTCATCTTTTGATACAGAGATTGTGGGACTGAACGCAGGACTAATTGAGTGGGTCAATTGCAGTGCAAGATAGCATGTGGCATGCAAAGCCCTTGTCATTAAATCATTACAAAACAATGAATATGGATTTGTGCCATTTAACTCACAAGAGGAGGGATGCTTGCAGAGATGGTAATTGAATACAGTTCATGCTGACTGCAAACATGAATGAGCCTATAAAGAGAAATGATGACTTTGTGGGTGTGTGTTTGTGTGTTGGTAAATTGAGTTGTCTGAGTTTGGCATTTTTTTAATGATCATGTTTGAGATGTTTAGATGGATGCCTGCATTCACAAACATTATTCCTGTAAATTCTGATTAAATTAAAACTGGTTAGAGTGGCTACATGGACACATTGGGTACTCAATTTATCCTCTATCCAAACATTTTAATCCTTGTGTCCAAACGTTAAGTTGCATCTTAGATTTAATGTTTTCCTCTAGTTGCCTCCTCTAGCAATGCCACAGAATTCTTACATACCCCTCAAAAATTAATTTCACTTGAAATTCACTTTAAACTAAACTTTAATCATACCTGCATCATGATGATTTATGATGAGTTGTTGAGAATAGTCAGTGAAAAGCATCAGCTATTTTAGGACTGGACTCAAAATCACACCAAAAACAAATGTAAAAATTGTTCAAGTGTTTCCTTAAGTTTTTGAGAAGTACAGTCTATGATTGACTAAAAAACAATTTATATCATCAAATCAAGACAGAAAGGGCACACAATAAAAGAATATTACTTTTGTCAGTAACATGCATTTTAACCAACAGGACTGAGGTCAAGATTTGTTAACAGAAGCTGTGAAATCATACAAGAAAAGCAAAACAGTATGTATGGATAAGACAAGAAATGACTCTGTTCATCTGATGCCATTTGTTATTATGATTAGTAGACTCCAACCTGTACAGGACTGGCTAATGGTAAAGTTCACATATACCCCTTTAAATGGAATTTTCATATATTTGGCATACCATTATAGAAACCTTATGACAGATGAACTGTAAGGCTAAAATGCATGTAGGAGACTTGAATTGAAATGTAACATCTTTTAGTATATGGAACTCCTTGTTTAGCATGTGGTTAAAATGCAACCTAACCAAATTCTACCCCTAACAACAGTTCAGACACCCGGCCTTGTTGGAATCGCTGGATGCAGTGCTTGACGGTGCCCCACCTGGGGAGTCCATTGTCCTATTGGGGGACTTCAACACTTACGTGGACAATGACAGTGAGACCTGGAGGGGTGTGACTGGGAGGAACAGCGTGCCTGATCTGAACTTGAGTGGTGTTCTGATACTGGACTTGCGTACAAATCACAATTTGTCTGTAATAAACACCATGTTCAAACATGTTCATAAAGGCACATGGCACCGGGACACACTAGGTTGCATGTCAATAAGTGATTTTGTAATTCTATCATCAGATCTGCTGCCATATGTTCTGGACACTTGGATGAAGAGAGAAGCTGAGCTGTCAACTGATCAACGCCTGGTGGTGAGTTGGATCAGATGGTGGGGGAGGATGTTGGACAGGCCTGGTACACCCAAATGTATTGGGACTTTGTGCCACCTGTCTACATGTGTTTTGTAGACATTAAGAAAGCATTCAAACATTGGGATCCTGTGTGAGGTCCTCTGGGAGTATGGGGTATCTGGCCAGTTGCTACGAGCCATTTGGTACGTGTGCCAGCAGTCAGTTGGACTTGATCCCAGTGGGTCTTAGACGTCACAAGGACTGCCCCTCATCACCAATTCTGTTCATAATTTTTATCATTGAAATGAAAATATGTCTTTTAGTTTATTTGATTGAGATTTTATTTGGTGTGAAATTGTCAAATCCTATTGCTCCCACATAGAGTGGCATGGGGGTGCAGTAGCATGGGTGGTGCATAGCAAGAAAGTTCTGGGTCCTGCTGGTTGTCAGAGATGTTGAAGATGATTATTTCACTCTTGAACTACATCCAGATAGAAAGGGGATTTTTCTTCTGGAAAACTACCTGAGAGGATGACTTTTCACCTTTCACTTATTAACCAAAGCTGAACATTGTCAAGCCCTTTCATACATGAATTATGAGAACCTCAGCCAAGTTTTTTTTTTTTTTTTTTTTTTTTTTCCTGAGTGTTTTTATTCCTCTTTAGGCATGAAAAACAAAACAGCAACAATGGAGTTACAAACATGTCCACTCAGCTGGACACCATGCATTTGACTTTTGAACCAGAGAAATATGTATTTAACAAACCAATAACAGAAATTGATACTGCATCCTCAGATTCACTGTCACTACTGCTAGCATTTACTAACCCTGATCCTGTTCATTACATTCAAATAACAAAATAACAAAAACAACTTTCCATGACTGGCCTATAGGTAGCACTCTATAAGATGATACACAAGCATCTACTGTGTTGGTTGATATGCAACTATAACAACAAAACACATGCATGTACAAGATTACAGTTTTTGAATAGCTGTCCACTGTATTCACCACTGTGCATGAAAGGGCTAGACATCTAGCAAAGACTTCAAAATCTTTTCTAGAAGTTCTTGCTGGGTGGGAATATTTTGAGAGATCCACTCATAAAATGTTCATGATAAAAATAAATAAATAAAAAACAGTGAAAATATATATCAATCACGAGCATAAACAACCCTCATCTGAACAGAAACAGTTTATTCCTGAATAGTAACTTTTCTTTTGCTGCCTTCCAATCATATGCTGTTTAATGCCTTCACACTGGCCCCAACTTTGGCTTAGAAATTAAATATCTGACATATTACTCTTGAGACTCTCACAATAAAATCTGACGTCTTGACAGACATCTGACCAACATGGTGGAGGCAGTGTTATGGCATGTGTGCATATATGGCAGGCAGTGGAACCAGGCTACCTGTTTGAACTCAAAACCAAAAGCAGACAGACCCACAAACAGGCATTAACTGAAGATGGCTGCGGTAAAGCAAAAATCTCAAGGGAGGAAACAGCACTGGGTGACATCGGTGGGTTCTAAGGTTCAGGCAAAGACTGCAAATGATTTTCATGCATTTAAATTAGGGGAAGTGGAGACAGCTGGGGAAAGTGACACACAGCTGAACTAAATCACATGAGATGAGACAAGGAAGCAAAACTAGCGGCAAAGCACAAGAAACACCGACTCACAAAATAAAACAGGAATTGAGATAACTGAACAGGAAAACCACAGACACACAAATGAACTAAATGCAGGAGACCTGACACAAGAGGCAGGAACATTGAGAGAGGAATTAAACTAAGGCAGCTCAATTAAATCTGAAAGTCTGCACTTCAATCACAGTTATTTGATTGAAACTCCACTGTGGTGGGTACAGAGGCAAAACTGCAGAACCGGCATCTTTCTCTAATAAATAATGGACCTAACTGTGTACTTGTCTGCTCTGTGAAGTTTTGGTTTTGTTATTGTAGTTCCTTTTTCTTAATTTTACCCCTGTGTGAATTTCAATTTTATATTTGTGTGTAATGCTTTATATTATATATATATATATATGTTTTTTAGAATGACCTTTGTCATTGCTAATTTTAGGAACTGCTGTAAATCAAACTTTATTTTCCTTATATCTCAGTTCTGTTCTTGGACCTGTGATGTGCCTCTGTCTTCATTGAAGCCCACAGCAGATTTACCCCTGCTGGTACTGACTACAGGCAGCAGCACAGCATTCTATCCTGATATAGTATCTTTGCAGCCTTTGTCATCTAGTAAGTATACATTCAGACTGGTGGTGGGAAGAGACAAAAGCAGAAATGTAAATACAAGAGAAAAAGTGGAAAATCAGAGGGAGCTGAAAGGATGATGAGAAAAGGCACGGAACACAGGTACAGATTAATAATTTTCCAGATGAGATTAGGAATTTTGAATAATATTAGTCACGCAGGAACCCTGAGACATAGTGCTCATTTCCCACATCCCCATCTATCTTGAGCCTTTGTCTCTCAGCCTCATTAGCAGCACAGTTTTATATCTTATTAAATCCTTATTGGTGGGAATGAAAGGCAAATCTGTAGCCTCCCTCCCTCCCCCCCATTTTCTCTTTCATGTTTGTCCCTTTTGTCCCACTTCTCCTCCCCTCCGTCGCACCAAAGGAAGGGAAGGATTTTTTTTTTAATGACAGTTGAGAGGATTCCAGAGCTTTAATAGGAAATTGTGACTGTCACTCAAAGAATCTGGAATTATTTGGCACAAAAAGAAGGGAGGAGGGGAAAGGAGTGAGATAGAGGGACAGAAGGAGGAAGGGGGGGGGGGGGGGGGGGGGGGGGGCACGGTTATGTTCAAAGAATAAAATGAACTGTTCTTGCACTGAATAGCTGCACGGGCTCGCCTCCAGGTCGCAGCTAATCACAGACACACACAAACACACACGCACACACTGAAGGAGACTAGTTTCCTACTATGTAAAGCCTTCACATATTCACTGGCTTCCTTTGGGAGATGTGTCTGTATTATACATATAATGCACATTATTTTTGGCCTCCCAGTGGACAGATACACTTCCTCTAAATGTTACTGTTAGTGGAAGAGGACAGGATGGAGTCTGACAGCCGGTATGTCCTGTTCATTAGGCTGTAACCGTCAGGCCCCCCATGGAGAGTTATGTTTACCGTCAACATCAACAAGCACACATACTGTGATTATTACCATGGAGACCTATGCTACGGACTGATGAGCACAACAGCACACAGCCAATATTGCCTCTGAAATTGTTAATAAATGGGAAATGTGGGTAGACTATTCCCTATAATGTTGCATGTTATAGTTGGATTTAAAGAGGGGAATGCTGGTGTGTGGGGAGGATAATAAGGTGTGAGGTGACATCTGTGCACATTTCAGCTGCTGGACGGTCGGGGGGGTTATTCAGCCTGAAAAATGATTTGTGTTTGTGTGTTGCTTGAGTAAAGCTGGAGTCAGGCTTACACACAGAGTGCTACTCCCACCTGCTGGACAAATGCAGAAGAGAAGCATGCCCACACACCCCCTGTGTGAGTGACTACGTGTGTGTGTGTGTCTGTGTGTGTGTGTGTGTGTGTCAGGCTTGGAGAAAAAGAAAGTCAACAGTAATAAAAATGTCTGGTATACCTTTACTGGCTTTTATGCCAGCTGAGCAACCACTGATCTCTTTTTTTCATTCCCACATCAATGAATTAGATCAGTGATCGCTGTAATTCTGCATACAGTGCAGTAGAATATGAACCAAATGAATGATCACCATCACAGCTAAAAACCCGCAGGGTATGCTGAATATTATAAATGTAATAATAGAGTTTAAAGCACTGTGGGTTTTAGAGAAGCTGTTTCTGCCTTATCTCAAATGTGATAAAGAAAAATCCAGAAATAGAACAAACACTGGAAAGTGTAGCACTACCGAAAATCTGATAAATCCTGATTTATCAGAAAGCAAATCAACCCCGGCCCCTAGAAGTTGCTATGTTTCTACACTATGTTTCAATCACAACAGCAAATGTTTTGATTTAATATAACTGCAAAAAATGGTTTACATAATGGAGAAAACAGTGCTGATTGCCGTGTGACAAGTTAGACATAGAGAAAGGATGCAAATCAAAGGAAAACTTTAAACCTTTGAACAGTATAGCTGGTGGATCTGGTGGCACTGTTCTACAAAATGTTTCTGTGGGGAACATTTTCCCCTGCTATGGTTCAGAGCCACTGAAGGGCCACTGCCCAAAGTGGTCACCATTTATCCTGTAAGTAAACATTTCTACGCTGATGGATCCTGAAGTCTCTTTCAGGATGAAAAGCTATCAATAGGGCACATTGACTCATGGAATGTTTGATGATGATGTCGTACCACTAACATAATTTTCATATCTTTTGAAAGAATAGTGTTAATTCCTCCAGGGCAGTTCCAAATTTTCAGATTCAGTGCCACAGTGTCCACCTCCTGAGGACTCAAGTACAGTTCATAAATGTGGCACTTCATTCAATAAAAAGAAAATGTTGCTTTTGGAGATAATGTAGACTAAAGATAATTAGTGAAGCTATTTTGCAGTAAATGGACTGGTTCTTATACATTGCTATGTAAATAATACTAAATTGAATCGAACTGAAAATGACACTACACAGCCAAATCATGCCTGTGCTGTGGATGACTGGACAATGAGCTGCAAATTATTGCAGTTGCTATAAGGCAACTGTCACCAACTTTCCAAATAAGAGCTTTTGTGGCTTTAGACAAACTCAGTGCTTAGCAGTAGTGTTTTGTTCTCAAAATATAATTTTACAATTTTCTGTTAATTCCTTTTCAAACAATAGTCAAGTTCCCATATACAAATTAAAGAACGTTTTATTGTTGTTTTAATACTGGATCATTTTAAGAACAAAAATGATCCTGTGTTAACATCTTAAGAATTAGAAAATGTTTTTTGTTTTGTTTATTTTTTCAAATCAGTGAAACGATACTGACTGATTTGATGGTGGTGTATCAAAATCCATAACTCATTGAAATGTATCTGCCTGTTGTGATTAATCACACTTGAGGGAGGGGCTGATCTCTGTATCTTCCTGGTCTCAACTTAATATTTACATTCAGCTGTTTGCATAAAGAGTATCAAGAATAGGTAGAAGTAGAATAATCCCGGACATGTTATTTTGACAGAATGTTTCTATTTCACTGCTAGCTGTTGGATTGTGTCCATATTAATTGCTGATGAAATTTTTCAGTTGAATTGATTCTTCAAGGTTTTCTCAATCTGCCATAAGGACAGAGAGAGAAAACCTTTAGCACTTCACGTTCCAATACCTGAATTTATTTTAGATTTAAGCTCCTCATTGCTTCATATTAGGACTTTGATCTATTAAGTTTTTAGTATTTGATATTTAATTAAGCTCCGTCTATAGTAAAACTTATTTTCTTTTCTGACCTCTTATGCGATCACTTCAAGATGCAGCATGCAGAAATCTAGAGGAGGGGGGGGGGCAAACAAACCAGAATTATGCATTAATTTGGCTCGTGATAAAACTGACATTAGCAGACATAGTGATGATGGTGACAAAGTAAAGGGCACAATTACCCTCAATAATATGAAGTTCATTGAATTGGAATAAGCAGAAGAGAAACCGGCCAGGAAGAAGTCTTGACAGTTCTGCTGATTGTTCGATTGTTCGAAGTTTGATTGGTTAGTGTACTGTGTGCAGAACTCTTCACAAATCCTTAAACTTAGTATACATTTAATGTCATGTTTCTACGCTTTGAATAACATACAATTTTTAATTAAACATTAATAGTCGTGCAGGAAGTAAAATAATAATAATAATAATAAACAAATCTTAAATATAGAGAAACAAGGTCAGCATCAGTAAACCTCCATTAATTTCTTGTCATCCCCCAAAACTCCATCCCCATACAGACTGTCTCCTCCCAGATCACCAAAAAACAAACCAAAAATCATCAAAAAAAAAATGTAATCATAAAAATGTACACAGAAAAACAATATAGTGTCCTCAACTGCACCAGAGAGCAAAACAGTTCAATATAGATTATTAAACATTAGGTCTCTCTTTTCTAAGTCCCTGTTAGTAAATGATTTAATAATTGATCAACATATTAAGTTATTCTGCCTTACAGAAACCTGGTTACAGCAGGATAATGTTAGAATAACTGTCAGAATGCTTGAAGCACAGGCTGAGGAGGAGGAGTAGCAGCAACCTTCCACTCCGGCTTATTAATTAATCAAAGACCCAGACAGAGTTTTAATTTATTTGAAAGCCTGACTTTTAGCCAATTTTGCTCATGTCTCCTTTTGTCAACCTGGTCACTTTTTGTTACTTCCCTCGAACCCCCTGGACTTTTTAGGGGGAACGTAACATCCACCCTAATTGGAAAATTCTAAACAATTTTTTTTTTAATTTATTGTTATCTATCATCCACCTGGTCCTTGCTCAGAGTTTCTGTCTGATTTCTTATTATCTGAAAATAATTATAGTGGCTGTCAATTTCAGCATCTGCATCCATGTAGATGCTGAAAATGACAGCCTCAACACTGCATTTAATCTATTATTAGACTAAATTGGTTTCTCTCAAAATGTAAAGGAGCCCACCCACCACTTTAATCATACTCTGGATCTTGTTCTGACATATGGCATAGAAACTGAAGACTAAGCAGTATTCCCTGAAAGCCATCTTTTGTCTGATCATTTCTTATAATAGTTGAATTCACAATAATGGACTACACAGCAGTGGGGAATAAATATAACTATAATAGATGTCTTTCTGAAAGTGCTGTAATTAAGTTTAAGGAAATAATTCCTCAACTATTATCTTCTTAAATGTCATATGCCACCAGAAAAAAAAAAAAAAAAAACATCCAGCAAAGAGAGGCCTCTGGTCCTTTAGTCAATCCACCCACTGTTTGGTGAAGCCTCATTACAAATGTTCTCAGAAGGGTGGCTGTCACAAAGCCAAAGGAAACTGGGAGAAAAGGTTGAGGTATGCCAAATTACATTAGAACTGGATTGAAAATCAATTTATGAATTATGAACACAGAAAGTACTGTCAGATTTTGAACAACCATGTAATATTATCTGGTGCCTGATTGGCAACAGCAATGCAGCAAAAGCATACCTGGATAGGAAGACACTCAGTTAAACACTATTAGTCCTGGATTGGCTTCCTTAAAACAGGGACCTCAATATTAAGATTAAGATTAAGATAGTGTTTATTCGTCACATGCACAGTTATACACAGTACAATGCACAGTGAAATGTATTTTGTACCTGCAACCATATATACACACACATATACATAAGAAGAATAAAAATAAAAAAGTAATTCACACTATACACTATACTCTATATACTATACACTATACACACTTTTACGTGGAATTATAGATTATAAATTATAATATTTACATTGTGCAATAATGGTCCAGTTAGGGCTCAGAGTTGAGCAGACGGATGGCTTGTGGGTAAAAACTCTTCTTCAACCTTTCAGTCTTAGCCCTCAGGCAGCGGTAACGCCGGCCTGATGGGAGCAGGGAGAAGAGAGAGTGTCTGGGGTGGCTGGGCTGTTTTAGGATCTTCATGGCCCTCAGCCTGCACTGCTTGGTGTAAATGTCCTGCAGGTTTGGGAGGGTGGTTCTGATGGTCCGTTCAGCTGAACGAACCACCCTTTTTAGGGCCATGAAGTCCTGCTTGGTGCAGTTTCCCATCCAGGTGGTGATGCTCCCACGCACGATGCTCTCGATGGTGCAGGTGTAAAAGTTCCTGAGCACCTTGAGTGGGAGCTTGAAGTCTCTCAGCCACCTGAGGAGGTAGAGACGCTGTCTGGCCTTCTTCACAGTGATGTTTATGTGATGAGTCCAGGACAGGTCCTGTGAGATGGTCACTCCCAGGTATTTGAAAGTGTCCACTCTTTCCACCTCAGCACCACTGATGACAAGTGGATGGTAGTCCCTCTGCTGCTTCCTGCTGAAGTCCACAATCAGTTCCTTCGTTTTGCTGACGTTGAGCAGGAGGTGGTTCTCCTGGCACCAGTTCTCCAGGCGGGAGACCTTTCTCCTGTAGGCTGTCTCCTCATTGTGGGAGATTAGTCCCACAACAGCAGTGTCGTCAGCAAACTTGATGATGACGTTGGACTCTGACGTGGCCTCGCAGTCATGGGTGTACAGTGAGTACAGCAGAGGGCTGAGCACACAGCCTTGGGGGGATCCAGTGTTGAGGGTGAGGGAGGATGAGGTGAGGTGACCCACTCGTACCACCTGTGGTCTGCTGGTCAGGAAGCTGTGAACCCACCTGCACAGGGATGGGCCCAGGCCCAGGTCCAGCAGCTTAGAGACAAGCCTGGAGGGAACTATGGTGTTACTTAAACCTTTAACAATACTAGGGCCTGTATCTGGGCCCAAAAGAATTTGCCAAAAAATCCAGGATTGTTAAAGGGTTAAGAAGTGGGACAGAGAATGGAACAAAATATAAAGAAATGAGTTTCTGGCAAATGGCTGCCCCTCCCTCAGCCTGGTTCTGCCAGAAGGTTCTTCCTGTTAAAAGGGAGCATTTCCTTCCCACTGTCACCACGTCCTTGCTGATAGGGGGTTATTTGATTGTTGGGTTTGGGGATTTCTCTCTATCATTGTAGGGTCTTTCCTTTACAATATGAAGTACTTTGAGGCAACAGTTGTTGTGATTTTGTGCTGGATAAAAAACATTGAATTGACTTGAAATTGAAGTTGAACTTTTGCATAGTACCATAGTTCATCATTAATCTAAGGTGCTGGAAAAGCTTGAAAATAAAATGTGAAAAGTATGTAAGTTTTACTTTGGGTAAGGCGCTGGAATACCATTTTTAGTTCAAGTTAATTCAAGGGGAAACAGGAACTTTACTGGCATATTGTCATTATAATTGGCTATAGAAATCTACACTATATGCCAAAAGTATTCACTCACCCATACAAATAATTGAATTCACGTGTTTCGTGGCCAAGCAGCTGCATGCAAGCCTTACATCACCAAGCGAAATGCAAAGTGTCAGATGTAGTGGTGTAACGCACGCCACCACTGGACCACTGGTGCAGTGGAGATGCTTTTTCTGGAGTGAGAAATCATGCTTCTTGGAGTTGGGATTATGGTATGGGATTGTTTTTCAGGAGATGTACCCTTAGTTCCAGTGAAAGGAAGGAAGATCAGCATAACAAGACATTTTGAACAATTTCATGCAACCAAAATTGTGGGAACAGCTCGTAGATGGCCCCGTCCTATTCCAACATGACTGCGCACCAGTGAACAAAGCAAGGACCATAAAGACATGGATGAGTGAGTTTGGTGTGGAAGAACTTGACGGGCCTGCACTGTCACGTTCCGCTGGTGCAGGCAAGGCAGAGGACCCCAAAGCAGGACTCAGAGGCAAGAGCTGAACTTAGCTTGGATTTTATTTAACAAAAGGTCTGGGCGGGTGCCAGCAGTACCTATTACTAAACATAAATAAACTCAAACCTGAACCTAAACATGAGCATGAGCATGAGCATGAGCATAACTATGGACATAACATGGCATGAGACATTAAGCACACAGCAGGGCAGTGAAGACAACACTAACCATCCAGAGATGACGACGCGACAAAGAACAAAGCAAACCCAGGGGCTTAAATACATACAGGAGGTAATGGTGGGTGACAAGAAACAGCTGGGGAACACTGGGCACAGATGAACAGAATCTACCTAATAAACAAGGGAAGCAAAACTAAACAGGACACAGGGAGTACTAAACTATCAAACTAAAACAGGAAGTAAACAAAGACAAATGCAGACTAAACTCAAAACCATAACCAACTGAAGACCCACATGACAGAAACCAAATAAACATAATCAGAGGTAACAAAACATAACCAAAAGAACACAAAGCACTGGGCCACCAGCCCAGGATCATGACATGCACAGAGTCCTGGCAAAGGTGGCAGCATCTTTCTTTACAAGCTAGAATCTATCATTAAGAGACATTGTTACTTTTGTCTGTGTAGATTCTCAGTCATCCAGGTCATAGTAGTCTCTGGAGCTTGAAAAAGGCGACTGGACTTCTTTTTGTTTCTTGAAGACGTTTTACCTCTCATCCGAAAGGCTTCTTCAGTTCTCAACCAAATGGTGGAGAGACCCAGGTATTTAAACCCCTGTGGGCGTAGTCCCATGGAGGTGGTTATGACCCTCTATTGATCATGTGCGTGAACACATGTGCCCAGGTGTGAAGAGGGCGTGGGTCATATTTAATCAGTGGTTTCAGTTGAAACCAATTTAGGACTCCGCTCCATTGTTTCCTGTGGCCTATTGAGGTCACTGGAACAAAGGTGTGAATGGGGGTTGAGACGTCTGGGAAGGGAGCTCAGGACAGCACTGTAAGCGGGGGAAAGTTGGTGACGTAATCCACCTCCTCTGTTCAATGATGGTTGTTCACAGTGGACATAGATGGCTTCTTTCACTCCTCTTTCAAACCATCTGTTTTCCCTGTCCAAAATGTGAACATTGGCATCCTCAAAAGAGTGCCCTTTTTCCTTCAGATGCAGATGTACTGCTGAATCTTGTCCTGTCGAGGTGGCTCTTCTATGTTGTGCCATTCGTTTGTGAAGAGGCTGTTTGGTTTCACCAATGTAGAGGTCCGAGCACTCTTCACTGCACTGAACAGCATACACTACATCGCTGATCTTGTGTTTGGCGGGTTTGTCCTTGGGATGAACCAGTTTTTGTCTTAGGGTGTGACTTGGTTTGAAGTATACTGGGATGTCATGCTTGGAGAAAATTCTTCTGAGTTTCTCTGACAAGCCTGACACATATGGGATGACAATGTTTTTCTTCTTGTCCTTCCTATTCTCTGTAGTTTGTGTTTGGCCTTCATTCCTGTGCATCTTAGCTGATTTGATGAAGGCCCAGTCGGGGTAACCGCATGTTTTGAGGGCTTTCTTAATGTGTGTGTGTTCCTTATGCTTCCCTTCTGCCTTAGAGGGAACACTTTCCGCACGGTGTTGTAGGGTCCTGATCACCCCAAGTTTGTGTTCCAGAGGGTGGTGGGAGTCAAAGAGGAGATACTGGTCTGTGTGTGTGGGCTTCCGGTAAACTTCAATGTTGAGGCTTCCATCTTCCTCGATAAGCACTGCACAGTCCAGGAATGGTAACTTGTTATCTCTGGTGTCCTCCCTGGTAAAACGTATGTATTTATCCACTGAGTTAATGTGACGAGTGAAGGCTTCTACTTCTTGGGTTTTGATTTTGACCCAGGTGTCATCTACATATCTGTACCAGTGGCTAGGTGCCATCCCTTTGAAAGAACCAAGAGCTTTACTTTCCACTTCCTCCATGTAAAGGTTGGCTACAATGGGAGACACTGGGGAGCCCATGGCACATCCATGCTTCTGTCTGTAGAATCCATCATTGTATTTAAAATATGTTGTGGTAAGGCAGAGATCTAAAAGTGCACAAATCTGATCTGGGGTGAAGCTGGTTCTGTTCAGTAGGGAATCGTCTTCCTGTAGTCGTCTTCTGACGGTCTCCACTGCCTCAGTTGTGGGTATGCAAGTGAAAAGTGAAACCACATCAAAGGACACCATGGTTTCATCTGGATCCAGTACAAGATTCTGGACCTTGTTAGTAAAATCTGTAGAGTTTTCAATGTGGTGGGGTGTGATGCCAACAAGCGGTGATAAGATGGTGGCGAGGTGTTTGGAAATGTTGTAGGTGACCGAGTTTATACTGCTGATAATGGGTCGAAGTGGGACTCCTTCTTTGTGGATCTTTGGGAGTCCATAAATGCATGGAGTGGCTTCTCCAGGGTACAGGCGGTAGTAAGTGGGGCGGTCAATGGCTTTTTCCTTTTCAAGTTGTTGCAGGCAGCAAACAACTTTTTTCTTGTAGTTGCTTGTGGGATCACGTCTCAAGACCTCATAAGTATTGTTGTCACTGAGGAGTGTAGTAATTTTGTTGTGGTAATCCGATGAATTCAGCACAACCGTGCACCTCCCCTTGTCGGCTGGCAGTATGGTGATGTTTTGATCCTTGCTTAGGGCTGTGATGGCCTTCTTCTCCTGAATGGTGAGGTTGGATGGAGGAAGTCTTGCACTGGAGAGAGTGGCTGAAACTTTCATCCTGATCTGTTCTGCTACAGGATGAGAAAGTTTGTTATTTCTTATAGCGGTTTCTGTTGCTGTGATGAGGTCTACTATAGGAAGCTGTTGTGGGGCTATGGCAAAGTTGAGTCCTTTGGCTAGCACATTTTCTTCTGGTTTGGTGAGGACCCTGTCTGATAGGTTCTTCACCCACTTTCCTTGGTTTCCATTGCTTATTGTGTCGTCCTGTTTGTTACCAGATGAATGGTATGCCTTGGTTTGCAGAGTTTGAAATTTACGTAGTTGTCTTTCCTTGCCTTTGATGTGTTGTGCGAGCTGGGCTTTGTCCACAAATGTAAAAACTTCTTCTGCGATGGTGTGAGGTAAGAGTGATGAGAGTTTCTGCTGAGTCTGGTGGATTTACTTTTACCTCTCAGCATGGTGTAGGGACACATTAGCTATTTGTTTCGCTGCTGCTAGTGCTAGCATACCACATAGATGAATGGAAGTAGAGCTAAGTAGGAGGGGGAGGTAGAGGTAGAGGGTCTAAAAAGAAAGAAGAGGGGGCGGGGGGGTTATGTGTGGGTGTAAAATAAATTCCTTAAAATCATTAGTTAAAAAATAAATATATAAAACAGACAACCTTCCAGGCCGCTTCACTGCATGAGCTGGTAAATAGTCCAAAACACTATTATGCAAACTTTCATGCAGCAAAATATAACATCCAGTAACACAAGTATGCATGTGCTTGTAAATGTTCTGACACACATGCATACACACCAAAATGATCACGCACATACTTATATAGCCTTTTAGCCTAAGTACCACTCCAGCAGAGAAGGCCTGTGTTGTCATGGCAACCACATCCCGGCAGGAGAGAGTTTCAGGAGATGTGAGGGAGAAAGACAGATAGAGATAGACTGGGGTGGAAAAGTTGAATTGAGGAGCACAAGCATTAAAGAACATTAAAAGCAGGTATAGGGTGAAACAGAATAAGCAGGTATTTGGTAAGAGGTAAAAAGAATGACATAAAAGAAAGAGCAGACAGAGTCCAAAGCAGATAGAAACTTAAAGACAAAACCTTTTAAACATAAAGGTTGAATCCAGGTCTTGATCTGAAGATAGAGGCTACTGATGAAGCTAACAGGGACTGTATTATCTGCAAAAAGCCGAGACATAATTTTTAGTTATACGTGCAGCCAGAAATTCTGTCTATAAAAGTTATGAACAGAATCAGTGGCAATGGACAGCCCTAGCAGAATCTAATTACGACCATGAGTCTTAATGATGTGAACCAAGCTCCCACAGCACTTGTACAGAGATAGAATTGTCATGAAATGCTGTGGCAGGCAGGATAGAGGACCCCAACGCAGGATACAGAAGTCAGAAAGCTGTAAACTGTAAACTGTAAACAACAAGCAGAGGAAACACAGGACTTCAGTACACAAGAGGGCTGATAAGGGGAGTGGAAACAGCTGGGAACACAGGTGAACCAGATAACGCTAATGACAAGGGGGAAGCAAAACAGAACATCACACACAGGGATCAGAAGACTGTCAGACAAGGGAACAAAGACGTGGACTAGACACTGAACACCGGGGAAACACAAGGAACTAGAAATCAAAATATGACTAAACCCCACAACAAAGAAACCCAGAACAGCCAAATGTCATACCAAAACAAAGCTTAAACAAAACAGACTGGGTCAAAAGGACCCAGGACATGATAGGAATAGATTGTAAAAACGACTTCATACCCCATACTCCCACAACAGGACACACAAAGGCATTTGGTTCAATGCCTTCTCCTTGTCAAGAAAACACTGGCTAGTTAAACAACCTCCCATGCATCCTCGAGAGTATATAGCACACAACGCATGTCTAGTTTCCTGAAATAAACCTGTTGTCCTACCTTAGAAAAAAGATGTACTCTCTCATATCTCAGCATTCCCTGTTTGTGCCCAAAGTAAGGCACAAACCTCCTTATTAAGACCCAGTTATTAAAACCCCTTCCTGTACCTTCATGATCCAACACCCATATTGCCTTAGATTTCATGTCTGGCCTGCCATCTTAAAATGGTAACATAGTTATACTCACAATATAAGTATAATAATTGGCAGATCCTCCGAAGCAGCTAATTTTGTGCCTCTCTCCAAGCTTCCAACAGCTCTTCAAACTTCAGAACTTCCAGTTTTTAGGCTTCATGCCATTCCCTCTGACATAGTTTCTGATCATGGTCCTCAGTTTATTTCACAGGTCTGGAAGGACTTTTGCCAACTCTTGGAGCAAAAGTAAGCCTGTCTTCTGTTTTTTACTCTGAAACCAATGTTGAAACAGAATGCCTGTTGAAGAACTGAAACTTGTGCTTCGTTGTGCCGCCTCATCCAACGCAACTATCCTGGGTATACTATGCACACAATACAATGACATCCTCTGCAAATGTTTTTTCCCCTTTTGAAGTGTCTGTAGGCTACCAAGCTTAACCATTCTTTTGCACTAGAAGTTGAGATCAGTGTTCCTTTAGTTCAACATATCCTGTCTCCCTCTGCTCTCTTCTCTTTACCCTCACCCCCAACCTGTTATGGTAGCGTTTTCCCCATGAGCCTGGTTCTGCTGAACGCTTCTTCCTGTTAAAAGGGAGGTTTGTTCTTCTCAGTGTTACCAAGTGCTTGCTAAAGGAGGGCATCTGATTGTTGGGGTTTTCTCTCTAATATTGCATTGTCACGGGATTTTCAATGTGCCACCGGTTATAACAGTCTCTGTGTGGGACAAAGCACAATGGCTTGTCACATGTGGAGCACTGAACTGCAGTTTTCATACCACATACACGGCATTTTAGTCTTCCAGCAGTCTTGTGCCCAGTGATGAACTGAAGCCGGTGTTGTGAGCCACTTGGGATGGCCCTGGCTGAGATAATCTGGGATCACCCCCCTGAGTGGATAACTGCATCAGCTGCTCAGCCAGTGTTTCCCTGAATGCCTTCTGGCACATCGGTACTCGTCCTTTTGCACTGTGCAGCTCTTTGTTGAGAATGAAGGCATTCACTACTGCAATGTCAAGGAAGTGGTAAAAGAATGTCTTATACCACTTGCAGGTTTTATGGAGGACTTGATAGTATCCAATCAGTGCATCAGAGACATCCACTCCTCCCATGCACTGATTGTACTCTTTGATGGCCGGAGGAACTGGGATGTCCGTCTTTGTCCAGCGTCCACTGCTGTCCTTCACCTTCCTTGTGACTGTGTCGCTGCTGTGTGCTGTGTGAATGGTGGTGCAAAGGAAGACATCTCAGGTGTCTCGCCACTGGAGGAAGAGAAGTGAGCCGGTGCGAAGCCAACAGATGCTGCCACGTGGAGCTCTAGGAGCAAGGGCATTGTCTGTTGTTTTTGGGTAACCTAATCTGTTCTTTCTAATAGTCCCACATGCCCAGATCCTCTGCTGCAAGAGATCTTGGAATAGTGTTGGACTACTGTAAAAATTGTCCATAAACAGTTTATAGCCTGTGCCTAGCAATGATGTGTCTGTAAGCTTTGTCACTACGTCATAACTGAGACCCTTTCCACTGATGTTATCTGTTTTTCCCTCATAAACAAATAAGTCCCAGGTGTGGCCATTGCTGGAGTCTGCAAGGACAAACAGTTTGAAGCCCCAACGAACAGGCTTGACCTTCATATACTGTTTGAACATAACCCTTGCTTTTGATATGTTATGAATATGTTAGTTTAAATGAATCAACACCCCCGAGTCACAGTAACTGTCAGAATGCTCGAAGCACAGGTCGAGGAGGAGGATTAGCTGCAATCTTCAATTCCAGCTTATTAATTAATCAAAGACCCAGACAAAGTTTTCATTCTTCTGAAATCCTGACTCTTAGTCTTGTCCATCCAAATTGGGAAAATCAAAAACATGTTTTATTTGTTATTATCTATCGTCCACCTGGTCCTTACTCAGAGTTTCTGTCTGATTTCTCAGACTTTTTATCTGATTTAGTGCTCAGTTCAGATAAAATAATTATAGTGGGTGATTTTAACATCCATGTAGATGCTGAAAATGACAGCCTCAACACTGCATTTAATCTATTGTTAGATTCAATTGGCTTCTCTCAAAATGTAAAGGAGCCCACCCACCACTTTAATCATACTCTGGATCTTGTCCTAACATATGGCATAGAAACTGAAGACTTAACAGTATTCCCTGAAAGCCCCCTCCTGTCTGATCATTTCTTAGTAACATTTACATTTACTTTAATGGATTACACAGCAGTGGGGAATAAGTTTTATTACAGTAGAAGTCTTTCTGAAAGTGCTGTAACTAAGTTTAAGGATCTAATTCCTTCATTGTTATGCTCTTCAGTGCCAAAACAGTACAGAGCAGCTACCTAAACTCTGCTCCCAGTGAGGTCGATTATCTCGTCAATAGTTTTACATCCTCACTGCGTATAACTTTGGATACTGTGGCTCCTCTGAAAAGGAAAGCTTCAAATCAGAAGTGCCTGACTCCGTGGTATAATTCACAAACGCACAGCTTAAAGCAGATAACCCGTAAGCTGGAGAGGGAATGGCGTCTCACTAAACTAGAAGATGCTCATTTAGCCTGGAAAAAGAGTTTGTTGCTCTATAAAAAAGCCCTCTGTAAAGCTAGGACATCTTACTATTCATCATTAATTGAAGAAAATAAGAACAACCCCAGGTTTCTTTTCAGCACTGTAGCCAGGCTGACAAAGAGTCAGAGCTCTGTAGAGCTGAGTATTCCTTTCATGTTAACTAGTAGTGACTTCATGGATTTCTTTACAAATAAAATTTTAGACATTAGAGAAAAAATTATTCATAACCATCTCAAAGATTATTCTTCATGTTCGGCTGCTTTCAGCACTGCTGGTATTTGTTTAGACTCTTTTGCTCTAGTTGATCTTTCAGAGTTAACTTCAATAGTTACTTCCTCCAAACCAGCAACATGTTTATTAGATCCCATTCCTACTAGACTGTTCAAAGAAGTCTTTCCAATTATTGATGCTTCAATCTTAAAAATGATCAATCAGTCTTTATTAGTTGGCTATGTACCACAGACCTTCAAGGTGGCCGTAATTAAACCTCTACTTAAAAAGCCATCACTTGACCCAGCTGTCTTAGCTAATTATAGGCCAATCTCCAACCTTCCTTTTCTCTCAAAGATTCTTGAAAGAGTAGTTGTAAAACAGCTAACTGATCATCTGCAGAGGAACGGTTTATTTGAAGAGTTTCAGTCAGGTTTCAGAATTCATCACAGTACAGAAACAGCATTAGTGAAGGTTACAAATGATCTTCTTACAGCCTCTGACAGTGGACTCATCTCTGTTCTTGTCCTGTTGGACCTCAGTGCAGCTTTGATACTGTTGACCATAACATTTTATTACAGAGATTAGAGCTTGCTATAGGTATTAAAGGTACTGCACTGCAGTGGTTTGAATCATATTTATCTCATAGACTCCAATTTGTTCATGTAAATGGGGAGTCTTCTTCACACACTAAGGTTTATTATGGAGTTCCACAGGGTTCTGTGCTAGGACCAATTTTATTTACATTATACATGCTTCCCTTAGGCAGTATTATTAGAAAGCACTGCGTCAATTTTCATTGTTATGCAGATGATACTCAGCTTCACCTATCAATGAAGCCAGATGACACACATCAATTAGTTAAACTGCAGGAATGTCTTAAAGATATTAAGGCCTGGATGACCTCTAATTTCCTGCTTCTAAATTCAGATAAAACTGAAATTCTTGTTCTCGGCCCCACAAATCTTAGAAACATGGTGTCTAACCGGATACTTACTCTGGATGGCATTACTTTGTTCTCCAGTCACACTGTGAGAAATCTTGGAGTCATTTTTGACCAGGATATGTCCATCAATGCACATATTAAACAAATATGTAGGACCGCTTTTTTGCATTTGCGCAATATTTCTAAAATTAGAAACATCCTTTCTCAGAGTGATGCTGAAAAGCTCATTCATGCATTTATTACTTCTAGGCTGGATTATTGTAATTCATTATTATCAGGCTGTCCTAAAAGCTTCCCGAAAAGCCTTCAGCTGATCCAAAATGCTGCAGCTAGAGTACTGACAGGGACTAGAAAGAGAGAGCATATTTCTCCCATATTGGCTTCTCTTCATTGGCTCCCTGTTAAATCTAGAATAGAATTTAAAATTCTTCTCCTCACATACAAGGTCTTGAATAATCAGGCCCCATCTTATCTCAAAGACCTCATAGTACCATATCACCCCAATAGAGCACTTCGCTCTCAGACTGCTGGCTTACTTGTGGTTCCTAGGATACTTAAGAGTAGAATGGGAGGCAGAGCCTTCAGCTTTCAGGCGCCTCTTCTGTGGAACCAGTTTCCAGCTTGGATTTGGGAGACAGACACCCTCTCTATTTTTAAGATTAGGCTTAAAACTTTCCTTCATGATAAAGCTTATAGTTAGGGCTGGATCAGGTGACCCTGAACCATCCCTTAGTTATGCTGCTATAGGTCTAGTCTGCTGGGGGGTTCACATAATGCACTGTTTCTTCTCATTCACCTTATTTACTTTGTTTATACTCCACTCTGCATTTAATCATTAATTGATATTAATCTCTGGCTCTCTTCCACAGCATGTCTTTCTCTCCCCTCAGCCCAACCGGTCGCGGCAGATGACTGCCCCTCCCTGAGCCTGGTTCTGCTGGAGGTTTCTTCCTGTTAAAAGGGAGTTTTTCCTTTCCACTGTCGCCAAGTGCTGCTCATAGGGGGTCGTTTTGACTGTTGGGTTTTCTCTGTATTATTGTAGGGTCTTTACCCACAATACAAAGCGCCTTGAGGCGACAGTTTGTTGTGATTTGGCGCTATATAAATAAAATTGAATTGAATTGAAATTGAATTGAAAAAAAAAATTGATGCAACCATTCGCTCATCAATTGCTATGTCCTGGCGAGGATGGTAGTGTCTCTCATCTCCATGTAAAGAGGTTTTATTTTTCCAAGTAAACCCATGTAAATTACAACAGACAGAAAGCCAAACATATCCTGCACAGTAATGTCTGTCCAAGGCCTGGATGGTGTTGTGCAGTGTGCTCTTCCATACTCATTGCTGTTAGGCAACAGTGTCTGAAGCATATTAGCAATGAAGACGAGTTGAAAAAGCTCAAGAGCACTATATGCAGCAGTCATAATAAGCTGCGCTCCCGGTTTTCTGAATGGGCAGAAAGCGGTTTGGGGTGGTGTTATTTCCGGCTCTTCGACACCATTCCATCTGTCTGCAGCTGGAGTAGATGTACCCTCCACCCTTGTGCTGCTCCGGCTCCTGCCCATGCTCCTGCTCCTGCCCCTGCTCCGGCTCCGGCTTCTGCTCCTGGTTGTGCCCTGGCCCATGGCTCTGCCTCTGCTCCTAAAGTTCCTTCTGGCCCATGCAGTCACAGGCATTAGATCCTCTTCATCAGATGAAGAAGCCTCTTCCACCATCCTCTCTTTGGCTGGCTCCCACTCATGATCAGAGGTTCCCCTAATTTGTAAAATAAGGAAAATGTCAGGCCTTCATGCACAAAAAATCCAGTCAATTTTCAGTGATTCCCTTACACACACAAAATAAATACATTGTATATCAACAAAAAAGTTACAATAAATGCAGACAGTACATAAACATAAAATAAAAACCACAATCCTCCCAGTAGCCCTTCTCTGATACAAAACATACAACCTCCTTCCAAACAATAACCCCCACCCCCAACTTGTAAAACTTTAGACACTTACTGGTCATCTCCATCGGAAAACGAATCTTCTTCTGATGTTGGATCATTAGTTGAATCCAAAACCTCTGATGCTGAAATGTCGCTCTGACTCCGTGTGAGCAATTCCACAACCTCCTGAGCGCTGAACTTGGTCTTGCCGACGGCCCGCTGTGTCATTTCGCAAACTCCAAAATGACGATGCGATCACGACGAATCTCAAACGAAGCTCTGAGATGATGTCCACCTCACTGTGTCCTTTCACCAGGTGATGCGGACGTAATAGAGAACCCCGAGCACGAGCTGAGAGTAAAAACTTACTTACCATGAATCGCCTTCTGAATAACAGCTGTTCGTTTGCAGCAATAAAACCGGTCGAATCAGCGATGAAATCCTTTAATAAATAATTATCCACTCTCGTGAGTCATTTAGTCACTTCGTTGAATAAATATAGTCTGTTTTTTATGCATTCTGACAATCCGTTGGTGAGAAAAAGTATGTAAATAGTGTTTACGCACTACGGCGCACAGACTCTTACTTCCTGCTCAGTTTCACGCACTGAGGACGCACCGACTATGCACTGAATAAGTAGGGAGTTTATGGAGTCATGTGAAAATAAACCCCATAGTGCCATATACGCACGTGTCAGGAATTTTATTGGCTCTACATCTGTGGTTGTGGATTTTGGGTCAGAGTTGACCAATAAGAACGATTGGAGAACATTTGGGGGCATGTCCAGAAAAGTCACCTGACGCTGTCTAGTTATTATTGGCTCTGGAAAACCCATTTCATAACATGATTGATGTCAATCCAATTCTGAGGGTCTAGTCTGTCATATAAAAGCATCGTAAGGGCGGACTGCAGCATTACTGTGATGCTATGAGGCTTCAAAGTTGGAAAGCACTACAAACGGCTCGCAAGCAGGCCGTTGCCAGTTAACAGGTTAAGAAGGGAGACCGGAGGGTGTGCATGTGCTTTGTGGACTTGGAGAAAGCATTCGACCGTGTCCCTCGGGGTATTGTGTGGAAGGTCCTGCAGGAATATGGGGTGTCTGACCCGTTGTTGCGGGCCATTCAGTCTCTGTACAACCGCAGTAGCCGGTAATAAGTCGGATTTGTTTCCTGTGGATCTTGGACTCCATCAGGGCTGCCCTTTGTCACCGATTCTGTTCATAATTTTTATGGACAAAATCTGTAGGCGTAGCCAGGCGGCAGAGGGCTTCTTCCTTGGTGGCCTCAGAGTCTCATCTCTGCTTTTCGCAGATGATTCAGTCCTGTTGGCTTCATCAGGGGGGGGCCTCCAGCTCGCAGTGGAATAGTTCGCAGCCGAGTGTAAAGCAGCTGGCATGAAAATCAGCACCTCTAAGTCTGAGGCCATGGTCCTCAGCCGGAAAAGGGTGGAGTGCCCTCTCCGGCTCAGGGACGAGTTCCTGCCCCAAGTGGAGGAGTTCAAGTATCTCGGGGTCTTGTTCATGAGTGACGGGAGAAGGGAGCCGGAGATCGACAGAAGGATCGGGGCTGCATCTGCAGTGATGTGGACGCTGCACCGGTGAAGAGGGAGCTTAGTATAAAAGCGAGGCTCTCGATTTACCAGTCGATCTACGTCCCTACCCTCACCTATGGTCACAAGCTTCGGGTAGTGACCGAAAGAATAAGATCATGAATACAAGCGGCAGGATTGAGATTCCTTCGAAGGGTGGCTGGCCTCTCCCTTAGAGATAGGGTGAGGAGTGCAGCCATCCGGGTGAGGCTCACAATAGAGCTGCTGCTCCTCCATATCCAAATTTTAGAGGCTTTGTGTGGAAAATAACCTGTTTCCTATGAGAATGATGAATTTTGAAATTCCTCTATAAAATTATTTCTCAACCAAACAATGCCACTGCACCACTCTGTCAGAATTATTCATAGAAGAATATTTGCATTTTGTTAACCGATGTTACATGTTTCACTAAAACAAACAAACAAAGAAAAAAACTCTGAATGAGCCTCTTATTTCTAGGTGTACTCTTGACTCTGTACAAATAATAGCCTGAACAGGCAGATGGCTAATGGAAAACAGCTGGAGGAGCTGCACTGCCTTCCAATTCCAGACCTAGACCAAAGTCTAAAATTGTATTTAGCCCATAATTTGTTAACCCATGGTCAGTTGCACCACTATACTGATTTGTCCAATATTGCTGGTCAGTGAAGAACCAATAATGGATTTTATATGAATAGAACTGTGCTTTCATTGATATTAGACCCTGTTCTGGAAGCTTAGACTATTATTCTATGGTGATGAGATCACTGCGGTGGCAGGCAGTTTAATAGCAAGGGGATAGGTAATAGAGAGATGGAATTAAATAAAATAGGAGGGAATTGGTGCAGATAGTTGTCACTGATTTCCACCAATAAGCACTGTCCTGCAATAAGGCCATTCTCTTGGAACTCTAATGGGGTTGTGTGCATTTGGCCTTGATAAACTCCAGAGGTTATGTGTTCCAGCCTGTCAGCTGAAACTGACTGGCTGCACTGCAGAGAAGTGGCAGTGTTGGGGAAATAAACCTCTCTGTACGCCTCAGGAAATTTTATTTCACTTAGACAGCATATTATTTTTCATTATGTTCATATTTGTGTTTATATCATCTGTCTTTATAGAGAGAGGAAATATCTCTGCAGATTTTGTATATGTGTAGATCAAATATTTTTGGAGAAAAAAGAAAGAAGAATTTTGTAATGTAGGGTTATTTTTCACCGCTGCTCTCCTCAGTGCTGTATGCATGTGTTATACTTTTACAAAAATATGTGAAAAAAAAAAAGTCAGTGAATCATTTCCAAGATTAATATTATTTCACTGAGTGGTTAGCTAAAACACACAACGATTTACAGCCAATTGTATGACTATTCCAAGGCACTGAAAGTGCAGTTCTTTAAAAGTCTTTATTTGTTAATTAAAAGCAATATTTAAACTTCATTATATCAATAACGTTATTGTTAGTTGTTAGGCTGTTAAACTTGTTGCACAAGGTAAAATTTTCATTTCTCCTACGTCATTTTCTTGGTAAACCATTTAGTGTCCATGTTCACGTATCAGCTGGTTAGGCTGTAAGCCAGATTCAAGAAAAATCTTGGGTCATCTCTCGACAGTACATATTCTTGACGTGGAGGGTCGCGAGACCGTCACAACAGAAAAGAAGACAGTCATTACTAATATGACCTCTTAAGTTTTGCTTAATGATATGCCAAGTTACTTTTCACACTTGACTTGCTGCAATGCAAGTCTGGCTGCTCTTCCTGGACTTTAGATCCACCTTTAATTTTAGGGCCTTTACCTTTAGCTGGACTTTTTAACAAACAGGAAGCAGACAGTCCGAATCCACGACATCACCTCTTCCCCCCGCACCCTCAACACTGGCTCTCTTCAGGGATGTGTCCTCAGCCCTCTGCTGTACACGGTGCTTACTTGTGACTGGTCATCCACATTCCTGAGGACCCACACAGCAGCAGTTGGACTCATCTCTACTGACAACAAGATGGAGTATAGATCAGAGGTGGAACACCTGGATACCTGGTGCAAGTACAACAACCTTTGCATTAATGTGGCCAAGACCGAGAAGATGATTTCAGCAGAAACATCATGTGCCGTCCTGCCTCACTGCACATTGGAGGAGCAAAGGTCAAGGTTGTCACCAGCTTTAAATATCTGGGGATTCGCATTAACACCCTCACCTGGAACATGAACTCTGTTTGCCTTATCAAGAATGACCACCAAAGACTCTACTTCCTGAGGAAGCTGAAGAAGGCTGACCTGGGGATCAAAATCCACACTTTCTTCTACAGGTGCGTGGTTGAAAGTAGGGATGGCACAATACCACTTTTTTAGGTCCGATACCGATATTTTATCTGCTGATACCGATACAAATCCGATCTTTTTAAAAAACACAAAAAACAATTGATTTCAAAGGCCAGGATACATTTTACATATGTCAACAGTCTCACACACAACAAAATCAAAATCTTTTAATTATCCCACTTACAAGACTAAGAACCAGGGCGGGCAGAGCTTTTCAGGGAGTGGCACCAAAGCTCTGGAACTGTTTACCACTCCAGCTCCATTTAGCTGACTCTGTGGAGTCCTAAAAAAACAGTTGAAAATCTTTGTTTAACCAGGCTTTCTGTTGAATTTATTTATTTATTTTTCTTTTAATATGGAAATGTTAATATGTTTTTAACATGGTGTTTTATCTGGGTTTTTTTGATGTTGTGTTTTATTTATTGTACAGCACTTTGTGACTTTTTGTCTCTGAAAAGCACTAAATAAATAAACTTTACTCACTTACAACAATTGCTCTATCATCTGAATCCTGTTGCTCCTATGTGAGAAGGTGATGCATTGTTATATGGTATGTTGCAAATTTCAGTAGGGCTGAAACTATCGCTTAATTCAGTAATCGAGTATTCTATCAATTATACCATCAATTACCCGAGTAACTGGATAAGAAATACTTTTTTCACATTAACAGTTCATCTGCAGTTTTTCCCTGTGTGGAAAAAAACAGGGTGGATAAAACAACTACAAAGTTCTCTTTTCTTCACTTACTGATCAGGTGGTTGATGAAGGACCTCCAGCTGTTTCCCATTAAAGGCTTAATGGTGCTTACTAGTGGTGGGAGGATCGATCCAAAATATTGATATTATCGATACAACGCTGGTATTTGTATCGAACAATATTAGCGTGATAAGATCGATACTTTAGTTTGTTTGTCTCCTGTAAGTTCAGTGTGTTGCTCCTGTTCATCAGAAAGCAAGATATGTCTGTGCAAACACAGCTCCTCTCACGCAGGCACTCTTTGCTCCGCCCCTGAGTCTCTGCACTGCTGTGATTAGTTGTCTGTGGTCACATGACTCAGCGGCACTGAGCAGTTATGGGCTGCAGTGAGTGAGAAAGCCGAGCGTGTGCAGCTGTACTTTACAGCTGGAAATGAAAACAGTGTTAACAGTGATGCGTTTTGGGAGAAAATTCTCTGTGGCAACACCATGGACTTGTTTAAAGACGTTAAAGTGCACGAAAAAGAAAAGGCTTGGTTCCAGAGGAGCAGGAGGAAGGGTAACCCTCAGACAGACCCAGACCCCGACCCGGAGACAGAGCCCACTGTCACAGTCCTTTCAGAGAGGCTAAGAATAACCAGCTAGCTCATATAGTGGTGAAAGTCATGTTTCAGTCATCACTCATGTCGGTTCTTCAGGATTAGTTAATGTTAAAAAGTAACTTATCATCTTAGCGGTTACTTCAGCAGACTGATTTCCTATAGACAATATTCAGACAGTCAAATATATATTCAGGCCATTAAACTATGTTAAATTACTTTATTGAAATGAACCCTTTGTGCGGACTAATCAGCTCTGTAAGAGACTATGATTTAATTGTTTTAATATTTTATCTTTACTCTCGATTGAGTCTGCATTAAGAGAATAAAAACTCAAACTGTCGGGAGCAGGTTATCTTCAGAGTTTCACTTCCTAATCAGCTGGAAGTGCCATGATTTGCATGAAACACCCGTTTTAGATTGGTTAGATACTGCCAACACCACCCTTTCATGTAAACCTGTAGAACAACCCTGCTATTAACTAACTTAACCTAGCCAGTTAACTTAAGTTGATAACCTTTGTTTATCCTGATCGCCAGTGTTAGGCTAAGTTAATCCTGATAACCGAAAGATACCCTGAGTATGTTGAACTCACTTCATAATGCAGGTCCCTGGTTTCCAAAGAAAATCCAGTTTCAAAATACACTAAAAGCTGAAAGGTGTGTTTTATTGTGTTAACTAATTATTGTGGAAAGTAAAAATCAGAGTGATTTAGTGGTCATTAAAATGTGTTCAGATTTGGCAAAGTGATGATGATTCATGTCAAATCATGACACACTGCTCTCCCCTATATAAGCAGCCTTTATAAGTCAAAAGTATCGGTATCGGTATCGTCAATACTGGCCCTATATTTACTTGTATCGGATCGATACCAAAATTTGCAGTATCGCACACCACTAGTGCTTACAGGGAGAAAAATGTTCTTCCGCTCCATCTGAGCTCACCTCTTTGTGCTTGTGCAGACAGACTGCACGTAAATCAGCTGACTGCTGAAAACTGGGGGCTGTGTGAGCATAATCTTGTAATGCTTTATATTCACAAGCATTCTCCTAAATACATTTCTACTGCAGGTCTATATTTAGTCACTAATCAGGAATTAAAGTATCAAAAATATTTTGATGGGGAAAGGATCCTTCCAATACCGGACAATCACTAGCTCGCTAGCAGTATGTCCGGGAGATGAAGTAGAGAAAAAAATAACAGCTGAAATTCTCAGCACAGCGAGCACAACACATGAACACGCAGAGAGCGGTGGAGGCGTGGAAAAACATGTCAGCGATCATCTACTCAGTGTCAAAGGGAATCCGTCACAGCGACGGAGAACTGAGGGGGTTATTTCCTGATCCCCACTCCATTCCAGTAGGTGGCAGTAATACAACTTTAAGCTGGTTTGGTCAACTGCAAACCCACAAGAATTAGAAGACGACGGAGAACTATAATGCAGCTAATGTGGGTTGGATCGGATCAGATAGCATTTTTTATTTCTTTCCAATATCCGATCCAGTAATTTAGGCCAGGATCGGACCGATACCGATACTGAATATCGGATCGGCGCATCCCTAGTTGAAAGCATCATAACATCATGAATTACCGTGTGGTCTGGGAACTATTCTGCTGCAGACAGGAAGGCTCTGCAGAGGGTGGTCAAGTCTGCACAGATGATCACCAGCAGCACCTTCATGACTGTTGAGGACATCTACTTCAGCAGATGCAGGAACAGGAATCACACTCGTGCCACCCTCAGCCTGTTCTCCCCATTCCCATCAGGTCATAGACTACAGAGCATCAGAGTGAGGTCAACCAGGCTGCGAAACAACTTCTGTCCCAAAGCTGTTAAACTCAGAAACTCTGCTCCTCACTAAAATCATATTACTGACAACATTCTTATGCAATAGAAACTCTGATCCTCTGAAGCCAGTTCACCGACAATATTCCTGTGCAATAAAACCACTGACTATGCAATACAGTATTTAAGTGCCACATAACAATATGATGTGTGATAACAGTGTGAACTGCTCAGGTGCCAGACCAGTTTTTCTATCTTTTTATGGTTAGTTATTTATTCTATTTTCTTAAATTATTCTTTTTAGTTGTAAATGCACACTGTACATACTTTTCTTTTTGCAACTTGCACTGGAGGGACCTCAGAAACTGAATTTCATTCCTGTCATGTTTTACATAAGAATGACAATAGACGTTAAAATCCTTGAAAGAGTCTTTCTGCTTACTCTCAGCATTATTACTTTTCAAGAGAAACATATTTCTTAGATTTCAAATTTGTGAAATGTGTGAAGTGTTTGACATACAGTGGGGAAAATAAGTATTTAATCCACTGCCGATTTTGCAAGTTTTCCCACCTACAAAGAAGAAGAAGAAGAATAGAACTTTATTGTCATTATACATACAACGAAATCAATCATTATACAACAAATTATATAACGACATTGCGTTCGGAACAACCATCCAGAGAAGAACAGACAAGACTAACATAGGGGAGAGGTCTGTAATTTTTTATCATAGGTACACTTCAACTGTGAGAGACAGAATCTAAAGAGAAGATCCAGAAAACCACGTTGTATGATAAATAACTATTTGATACAATAGAAAAATGGAACTTAATATTTGGTACAGAAACCTTTGTTTGCAATGACAGAGGTCAGATTTTTCCTGTAGTTCTTGACTAAGTTTGCAGACACTGCAGCAGGGATTTTGCGATACATGACCCCGTCCATCCTCCCTTCAATACTTTTATAGTTGTTACACAGAAACAACCACATATGTTTCCAGGTAACAAGTCACAGCATCAAACATGTAATATTATTACCATCAAACAAAGGACAGTTTTTACAATATAAGACATAAGTATAAAGTTCAGCATTGTCACATGGTAATAGTGTCCTTATATATGAAAGCATCAACCTATTATTACTGAGGTTACTATCACATCAGTGTCACTATTTTAACATTTTTTAAATAAAAAATACAGCACAGAAGTGAGTATTGTATTGCTCACAGTGTATCATATTATTACCCAATTTTAGGCATTGTTACATTTTTTTCCCCATTATTACCCCAATTATTACCCTATTATAACCTTTGGTCTGAGCTTAATCAGGTACAAACTCAAGGCTGAAGACAAGCTATTTCTTAGTCATTGCCTTGTAATTGCATGGTAATTAAATGATATTAGATATTCTTTATTTCCACATTAGTACCTCAATTTAAAAGTAACTCACAGTTCCATATTGAAAACTTTGACAAAGCTACAAATAAATGTTGCTTTTGGAAAAAAGTCAGTATGTAATTCCGTAGTTTGTTCTGTAGTATAGATGAGGCAATTTGGTGAAATATTTCATTGTGTCCTTGTGAACACATGCTGCATGTATTCAGACAGTGCATATGAGTGTGTGCAAGTTAAAAAGAAGATTTTGTGTTCAGAGTCTTCTGTCAAAACATTGCAAGATAAAGATACAAACTGGCAAATTTGCTTTAATCTTACAGGAAAGATGAAATGGAAAGTTGAGAAAAAGAGAGAACTAGCTTCACTAAATGACTCACAGAGCGCAACAAAGTAAGTGATTGTTGGATGGCTTTTCTCATTGATAGTGTATTTGGAGCTTATAACCTGTGGCTTCATTAAAAGAGACCCAAAGAGAGGCATGAAGGCCAAAGTGTAGAACCAAATGAAGTAGCAGTTAACCCTACACTTTTGTCTACTTGACAAATAAAGGACATATACTGACAGCTAGCAATAAAGAACCCAGGACCCACAGAATCAGCATAGGGTCTAACAATGGGTCCAAGGTGCAATTTCCTAGCCTGTACAGGTCTTTAGAGCTCTCCATGGATATGCCTCTCCAGACAATTACTGACCCATCACCACAACGGTCATGCTGAAGGACGTTACAGGCAGCATAATGTTCTCCATGGCTTCCCCGGACCCTTTCACATCTGTCACATGTGTTCAAGGTAAACCTGAAAAGCTCAGGGTGCCGATGGTTTACCTGCCAATTCTGGTATTCTATGGCAAATGCATCAGGCTCTACAGTACCAGGCAGTGAGCACAGGACCCACTAAAGGATGTCAGGCTCTTGAGCCACCCTCATGAAGTCTGTTTCTGATTTTTTGGTGAGAGGCAGTCACACCACTGGCCTGCTGGAGGATATTTTGTAGCTCTGGCAGTGCTCATCCTGTTCCTTGTTGCACAAAGGAGCAGATACTGGTTCTGTTGATGGGTTAAGGCCCTTCTATGGCCCTGTCCAGCTCTCCTAGAGTAACTGCATGTCTCCTGGAATCTCCTGCATGCTCTTTAGACTGTGTTGGGAGACACAGCAAACCTTCTGGCATTGGCACACAATTTATGTGCCATCCTGGAGGAGCTGGACTACCTGTGCAACCTCTGTAGGGTCCAGGTATCACCTTAAGCTATCAATAGTGACACTGACCCTAGCCAAATGCAAAACTAGTGAAAAGAAAAAAAAACACTCAGAAAAGAAGAAGAGAAAAGAAATGTCAGTGGCCTCTACCTGTAAAACCATTCCTGTTTTGGGGTTGTCTCATTGTTACCCTTCTAGTGCACCTGTTGTTAATTTCATTACCACCAAAGTCACTGAAACTGATTAAAAAACCTCTCTGTTACTTAACTGACCAGATCAATATCCCAGAAGTTTAATTGACTTGATGCTATACTCTGATAAAAAGTATTCTTTTAATATTTTTAAGAAGAACAGTTTTCTAGGACTATACCTGATTATTTCCAAGTATGCAACTTTTATTCAGCTGGCTGTTCTTAAAAAGACTGAGTTAGAATAAGATTTACTTTTTTTTTTTTAATCAACAGAATTAAATGGATATGGAGTTTTTTTATCTTATTTTTTTCTTTTTGAAAAAGATCAAAGTTGTTTTTCCCCGGGAAGGTCTATGCCAGGGTGCTAGAATAGCGGGTCCATCTGTTCGTCAAACCTCGGATTCAAGAGCAACAGTGCAGTTTTCATCCTGGTCATGGAACACTGGACCAGCTCTTTATCATCTCAAGGATATTCAAGTGTGCACGGGTTTTGCCCATCCAGTCTACGTGTGTATTGTGGACCTGGAGAAGGCATCTAACTGCATCTCTCATGATATCCTGTGAGGAGTGCTGTGGAAGTATGGGGTGTCTGGCCCATTGTTATGGGCCATTCAGTCCCTGCACAACTGCAGCGAGAGCTTCGTCTGCATTGTTGGCAATAAGTTGGACTCGTTTCCTGGGGGTGTTGGACTCTGACAAGGATGTCCTTTGTCATTTCTAGGTATAGCCAAGTGGTTGAAGGCTTCTACCTTGGTGGCAGATGATGCGATGATGTGGTCCTGTTAGCTTTATCAGGTGGTGGTCTTGAGCTCTCACTAGGATGATTCGCAGCCAAGTGTGAAATAGTTGGCATAAGAATTAGCATCTCTAAGTCTCAGACCATGGTCCTCAGCCAGAAAGGGGTGGAGTCCCCTCTCTGGCATGAGTTGCTGCCCAAGGTGGAGCAGTTTAATTCCCCGTTTAGACGACAACATTTCCAGTGGAAACAGTGTCATTTTGATGCGTTTCGGCCTCCGGTTTACACAGTGATGGAGTGAAAATTAGAATTTTTGGAAATGGCCTCCAGAGTGGAGCATTTCTGAAATGCTCCGGCCTCCACTGGAAATGTTATCGTGTAAACGGGGCCTAAGTATCTTGAGGTCTTCACTTGTGACAAGAGAAGGGAGGGGGAGACAGATTGGGGCAACAGCTGCAGTGATGCAGAGGCTACACTTGTCTGCTGTGGTGAAGAGGGAGCTGAGTGTGAAAGGGAAGCTATTGATTTACTGGTCAGTCTACATCCCTAAACTCACTTATGGTTACAAGCTTTGGGTAGTGACCAAAAGAAGAAGATAGAAGATACAAGCAGCAGAAGTGAGCTTCCTCAAAAGGGTGCCTGGCCTCTCCTTTAGAGACAGGGTGAAGACTGCAGTCATTTGGGAAGGGCTTAGAGTAGAGCTGCTGCTCCTCCACATCAAAAGGAGCCAGTTGAGGTGATTTGGGCATCTTACTATGATGCCTCCTGGGCACCTCAAGCATGTCCTAGCAGGAGAAGGCCCCAGGGCAGACCCAGGACACACTGTAGAGATTATATATCTCAGCTGGCCTGGGAACACGTCAGTGTCCCCCCTGATGAGCTGGAGGAGGTGGCTGGGGAGAGGGAGGTCTGGGCTTCTCTGCTTAGGCTTCTGTCCCCATGACCCGGCCCCAGATAAGCAGAAGAAAATGGATGGACAGACGGACTGCTGTGCTCAGACCAAGTCAATCATGGATGGTCCTCAGCAACTTTCACGGCCTTAGCATTTGATGAAAACATCCTCTTCAGCAAGACACTATCTTTTTGAGGATCACCAACATGAATCTAATTTAAGCAAGCAGGGAAAAAAATACTTTCCAATGGTTTGATTGACTCTGTGGAAGTCACAGACTGGGTGGTGGTTTACTTCTCTTACCTCCAAACTACTGCTACAGTACCAAACATCTGTTGCCTAATATCATCAAAGCGTTTCTCACAGTTTATATTTCTGGAAAGAAACCAACAAGGAATGCAGTAAACAAATGTGCTTTCTCCTTTCAGGCTAATTTAATTTAATGTGGTGGAGATTTGCTGCTGGTGATTCTACACCTCGCATACAAGGACATCAGTTTTCTCCATAAGCCTCAGATTGTTTTCTGAGTTCCTTTTTGCCACTGTAGAAAATACATTATTGATTTAGAAATAAGGGGGGGGATGATTTATTTGTCCATAGCCAGGCCAGCATCACTTCATTTGCTGAGAATATTCCATTTATATGCCCAAACTTCATTCTAACACCTGATGCCTTAATGTCTGTGGTCAACCCACAAAGTGTGGTTTAGACCACATGACTATGTGCTGTTTAATATAATTGAGATAACTATTAAGTGGAATATGTTAGAGTTAAAAATAAGGTACAGTTGTTCAATTGTTGTTCAACCCATTAGATGTTAGATTCAACTCATTATCATTGTGCACACGAGGCACACAATGGAATGATCATTCCAGATCGCTCATCCAGAGATGAGCATCTGAGGTCATGCAGCCAGAGACCGGCGCCACCGTTAGGCAATCTGGTTTAAGTGTCTTGCCCAAGGACACAACACAACACAGGGACAGGGGCTCAAACCTGAAACCTTCCGGCTGCAAGGCAAGCGCCTACCCACTGCGCCACTGCCACTCAAATATCACTCAAATAGTCAAATATCTAATTAGCCAATCACATGGCAGTCAGTCAGTATACTTAGGCATGGAGACATTGTCAGGACAACCTGCTGAAGTTCAAGCCAAGCACCAGAATGGGGGAAAATGTGATTTAACTGGTTGTTAAAATGGTTGTTGGTGCCAGACATGCATGCCTGAGTATTTCAGAAACTGCTGATCTACTGAGATTTTCCCACACATTTGTCTTTGAGGTTTAAAGACAATGGTCCACTGGCTGATCTGATGAGTCTTTGTTTCTGCTGCAACATTCAGATGGTACTGTAGTATCAAAATCTGGCATAAAAATGAAAAAAAAGAAAACTGAATCCATCCAGCCTTATATTACAGTATTTCTGAATCAATAAAACTCTAAACGTCATTCCGTTAACCAAATCCACAGTGGCCTAAACAAATTTCTCGAATCACACACTCTTTTGGCCAAACCACTAACACAGTTCAAGCACTTAGACACATCTGGTGCAACTCAACCACTCTTTTTTTGCGAAACAGCAAACACATTCTCAGTCACTAAACACACTTCACGTGTGTGTTGCTAAACCTTAGACCAGGGATCCTCAAATCCAGGCCTCGAGGGCTGGTGTCCTGCAGGATGTGTCCCTGATCCAACACACCTGATTCAAATGGCTGAATTACCTCCTCAGTATGCAGTCAAGTTCTCCAGAGTCCTGCTAATGACTTCTATATTTGACTCAGGTGTGTTGAAGCAGAGACACATCTAAAACCTGCAGGACACCAGCCCTCGAGGCCTGGATTTGAGGATCCCTGCCTTAGACACTGGCAGCAGAATGCAAACACAACTCCAACACCGCTGTCATCTGTTACACACAGCAACTCACAATTGAACACATATGTGTCCAATGTTGTGAGCAGACCAACTGGGCAGGATAAAAGTCAGTCCTCTACTGTCATGCTAACCTGTGGTCATACAACACCGGACATTCCTGCATGGTCTACAGCAGGGATCCTCAAATCCAGGCCTCGAGGTCCGGTGTCCTGCAGGTTTTAGATGTGTCCCTGATCCAACACACCTGAATCAAATGGCTGAATTACCTCCTCAGTATGCAGTCAAGTTCTCCAGAGTCCTGCTAATGACTTCTATATTTGACTCAGGTGTGTTGAAGCAGAGACACATCTAAAACCTGCAGGACACCAGCCCGCGAGGCCTGGATTTGAGGATCCCTGCCTTAGACACTGGCAGCAGAATGCAAACACAACTCCAACACCGCTGTCATCTGTTACACACAGCAACTCACAATTGAACACATATGTGTCCAATGTTGTGAGCAGACCAACTGGGCAGGATAAAAGTCAGTCCTCTACTGTCATGCTAACCTGTGGTCATACAACACCGGACATTCCTGCATGGTCTACAGCAGGGATCCTCAAATCCAGGCCTCGAGGTCCGGTGTCCTGCAGGTTTTAGATGTGTCCCTGATCCAACACACCTGAATCAAATGGCTGAATTACCTCCTCAGTATGCAGTCAAGTTCTCCAGAGTCCTGCTAATGACTTCTATATTTGACTCAGGTGTGTTGAAGCAACGACACATCTAAAAGTTGCAGGACACCGGCTCTCGAGGCCTGGATTTGAGGCTCCCTGGTCTACAGGATCGAATGGCTGCGCGTGAACAGCTGGGTCAGCACATCTGGTGCACGTCATAGTTTGGGACAATGTGAACTTTCACCATGCCATCCAGATACACGAGTGGTTCACAAACAACCAGAGCTACATGAACATATTCCATCCACCTTACAGCCCCTTCCTCAATCCAATAGAGGAGTTTTTCTCTGCGTGAAGGTGGAAGGTGTTTGACCGACAGTCCTACACCAGGGAGAATATATCGGTGGCCATGGAGCACGCATGTGATGATGTTACTGTAGAGTCCTGTCAAGGCTGGATTCAACACACAAGGGTTTTTTTTTTCCCTGCTGCCTGGCAAGGAAACACATTACATGTGATGAGGATGAGGTCCTCTGGCCGGACCCCACGCAGAGACATGATGGTGCAAAATGACTTCACTCCCAACTTCTATGATTGCAGGGCTCATTATGACTGCTGGTTCCCAGCTGAACGGCTATCATCTTTCATAGAAACTGATGTCTCTTCAAATAAAATCCAGCTGTGCTTTCTGTTGTATGTTATTTTTTTATGTTTTTTTTATTTACATATTGTTTGTTTATCTCCATTCAGCACTGTCATGTCACTCTGACTATGGCAGTGTTTAATATTTTTACTTGCTGTGTGTGTCATCTGACCACAGTGTTTGGTTTTGCACACAGGCCAACTGATTTTTGACATGATGGTTTGATTTTGACAGGAAAGGTCGGGATTTTTGGATTTGTGTTTAAGGGTTTGGGAAAATTGTTGGTGGATTCAGGAAATGTGTTTTAGCAATTCAGAAATACTGTAAGTAGAGTATCAATTATTGTCTATTCACAATCAAATTAATATGTGTCTAAGTGGCAATTTTTTTTTAGTGTTTCATAGCATTTAATATATGGTACTAGTTAGTATTAAAATATGTAATTAAAATCTACCCAAATAAACTGAGTGCAAATTGTTGCCTCAAATTTATTGGCTAGATTCTATAGGTTGCTTTTTACAATGTGCAGGAATTTGCCTTATCCAACAATATGTTTAAAAGTTTTTATCATATGTAACACTGTCATTTTATTTTGGGTCAATTATTTTGTTTAATTACTTTATTATGGACAATAAATATATATTTTTTAAAGATATTACTAATTTGAGCAATGTTCATATTCCTGTTCATTGGCATGTCATCCAGCACCATAAGCCCTCAGGTAAGGCCTCATTCAGAAGAGAGGCAGGTCTCTGTGACATTGGCAATTTGAGGGAGAATAGCATATGTCTTTTTAGTAAAAGGACCAAAATATATGTAACATAAATGCATTTGTGCATTCTCTCTCACCCTGGGAATACAGCTTTGTGTGTGTGACTCTGCATCCCTGCCAAGGTTTTGTTCCATCTTTCACAGGTCTTAGAAACACTCAGAGTGTGTCAGGAGCAGAATGTTTAGTTTGAGCCTTCTCTCCGCACCATTCTGTGTCTGACTTTCTTCCCTCCTGATCTGCTCTGTGCATCTTGATGGGGCTGTAGCCAAAAAAAAAGGACCTTGTGCTTGAGTGAGCAGAGCGAATAGACAAACCTTCTAAAAAGTGCTGTGGCACATTTGGTGAAATTGCAAGCACTGTGTTGAGTAAGTCTGATCAGCTCTGGTGGCTGCATTTGAGTCCAGAACGCACCCACTTTATTCCCGGTGTCATTTTGGAAAAGTACTCAAATGATCTGATATTATGCAGTCTCAAAAGCATATACAATCTTTTTTAAGCCGCTTGTTAATTAATGCTTCTAATACCGTAGGCATTATTAGTCTTTTTAGATACATTTGGAATAAGTGATTTTTGAACAGAGCGTCTAACAAAGTGTTTGTTTGAACCAGTTCTGGTTTTCCTTGGGTCCACCCTTTTTTGTTTTCTGACAATGACTAGAGGATAGAAAAAATGAGTAGGGGCTATTCTCTTCTCCTCAATCCACGTCTCCCCAAACTCCCACTTGATGTTAAAAGGTGAAAAATGATATACAAAGAACAGAGTTGCCTCTCCCTCCATCTGTCTGTCTATCTATAGCTCTCTCTCACTCTGGCCTCTGAGGAGAATCAGTGCAATATTCTTACCTTTGAACTGCTCTTTTTCTCACATCAAACCACCATTGCCTGGAGCGTGGTGTTCTTCCAGCACTGAAAGTGTTGGACAAGTGGAATGATCGATGTTTACAGCCAGTAAAACTGCTACTGTTAGACCTTAGTGTTTTACTTAAATTATCAGTTGCCTGTCTGCAGCCCTTGGGGGCCGATAACAGTACCTTCGACATTAGCTTTTCTCCAGAAAGGTCTAAGACACCCTCCCTTCAATCCTAGGCTGGCCTTCAGGACTAGAGAACGACAACAAACTGTTTAATTTCTTTATCCCTATGTGTCTAGTGAATAGAAAGGGTTAGGAAGCTTAGGGAAGATGTTGGAAAGTCACTGCATTTCATCAACAACAAAACAAAAAGAAAGAAAAGAAAAAACACCTCCATGCAAGATGAATGCGTGCAATATGTAGGTCCATATGGTGGAATCCCATTAGCCTCTGCAGCCTTGCATGTTGAGGTTTGTCACGAGCAGACAGCGTGTAATAAACATTTAGGGAGGGAACAAGGCTTCTGTTTGTTCTTCTGTTTCCTGAAGCGTGGCAAAAGCTCCTACTGATACGGATACTGCAACGCTGATCCTCATATTTCTTAGATTACTTACAGTATATAAGTCATGTAAATGGACTGAAGTAGCTCTTTTCTACTCTAACTCTACACTCAAAGCACTTTTTACTACAAGCCTCATTCACCCAATCACACTTTCATACAAGCACTTTTTTCTATATCCAAGCACCTTTTATAATATTCACACACTCACTCACATGGATGTATCAGCTACGGGTTCACTATTTTGTCCAAGGATATTTCAACACCCAGACTGGTGTAACCAGGGACTGAACCACTGACGTTCCAGTTGGTAGATGACCTGCTCTATCTACTGAGCCGCATCATAAAAACAAAATAAACGTATCAAATGAAATGAAGAAGACATAGAAAAAAGATAAAAGTTCATCCAAGCAAATACTGTTTTTAAAAAGATGTGCCAGGAATAGTACTAATAAAAAGCTATAGAGGTATGGACTAACAAGACAATGTTTTTGCAGGGCTTGTGTCTTTAACACAAACCCTAACCCTATCGCTAACCTTGGTACTAAGATGTTAGGACTAGACAGAACAATGCAACCGAAACCATAACCTCCCTCCACCGATCAGTGGGTGAGATTATTAATCCATGCAGATTAATCATTTAATAAACATACTTTCAAATTAGCTGTGTGACATTCATTGTATCAGAGATAGATGACACCATATACAGTGCTCTACAAAAGCATTTGCTTTTTGCCAGATTTCTTAGCTTTGTGCACATTTGACACATTTAAATGTTTCAGATAATGAAACAACATTTAATTTTGGACAAAGATAAGGGAAAGATTAAATACAAAATTCAATTTGTAAATAATTATTTCATTTATGAAGGGAAAGGGGCTATTTAAACCTACCTGGCTCTGTGCTAAATCATGAATTAGTTGTGATTAACCACAGCTGAGTTCAGTTTAACTAGCAACACCCAGGCCTGATTACTGCCAGGTATGTTGAATCAAGAAATCACTTAAATAGAACCCGTCTGATAAAGTGAAGTTGTAGTGAGAGCCCAAAAAAAACAGCACATCATGCCACGATCCACAGAAACAGCTGAGAAACAAAGTCACTGACATCTGTCAGTCTGGGAAGTGTTACAAAGCCATTTCTAAGGATCTAGGACTCCAGCAAACCATGATGAGAGCCATTATCCACAAATGGAGAAAAGTCAGAATAGTGGTGAACCTTCCCAGTAGTTGCTGGTCTACCAAAATTACTCCAAGAGCGCATTGACAATTCATCCTGGAGGTCACAAAAAAACATCTAAAGAACTGCTGGCCTCACCTGCCTCAGTAAAGGTCAGAGTTCATGATTCCACAATAAGAAAGAGACTGCGCAAAAATGGCATCCATGGGAGAGCTCCGAGGAGAAAACCACTGCTGACCAAAAAAGAACACAGAGGCTTTTTTTTTTCTTTTTTTTTCCACACAGGGCCAGGTTTGGATAACTTTTGTCACTTAAATGAAAGCATCATTTAAAACCTGCATTTTCTATTTCCTTCGGGTACCTTTTTCTAATCTTAAAATTTTTGATGACCTGAAACATTTACGTGTGAGAAATATTCAAAAGAACAAAAGAAAAAAGAAGGAAGCAAATACTTTTTCAGAGCACAATACATGTGTCAGTTGAATCAGTGCAAAGTAGAGATGGCTGCTTCTGAAAAGCTCCTGTTTGTGAAAAAAGGCTTTCTTTTTAAGTGTTGTAGGGGTGGGGGGTGTAATGATTCACAGATATGGGTTTCCTCCATACAATAAGCTGGGACAACCTTCCTCCTGTCTGTCTCTGTCTTTCTCCCCTTTTCTCTGTTTCATTCAAAATCCCAATCTCTGAGACGATGCATGAGACAATGTGAAAGCTTTATTAATGTTGCATCTATCACAGGGAGACAAACCCTGCGCAAGGGTGGTAATGTGATTCTGTCACCCCCTTCAACCTATCTTGCTCATGCTTTCATATGCCCCAGCTCACAAACAGGCATGCATGTGCTGCTGGATATTATTTGAAGAGACATCAGTTTCTATGAAAGATAATAGCCTTGCAGCTGGGAACCAGCAGTCATAATGAGCCCTGCAATCATTAGAAGTTGGGGGTGAAGTATCTGTCAGAGGAACCATCCTGTGGTTGGAAGGTCACGCGTCTAATATCAATTAAAGCTATAGAGGTATAGACTCAAATAAGTACCACATTTCAGCCATCTTAATGAAATGTAGTACTTATTTGAAAATGGCAAAGTGTAGTATAATTGGATGTTTTTAAAATCAATATTATAGAGTAAAGAAAAAAAAACATTGACGATGTGACTGTAAGACATGTGAAAGATCACTTCAAAAGGTGGGACAGTGATTTCTAATTGGAAGTTTGTGTATGAACCAATGTTTTTTTCAGTTTTGCATATTGTTAGTTCACCCATCAGTTCCCACCTTTCAAGCCACACACACAAACACACATACACACACAAACACACACACACACACACACACACACACACACACACACACACACACATATGCACAAGCACACACACATATATATATATATATATTAGAGGTGGGACTCGATTAAAAAAATTAATCGAATTAATTACAAGCTTTGTAATTAATTAATCGAAATTAATCGCATTTTAATCGCATTTCAATATTTAACATGATAAATATTAATTTAAGTTTGGTTGATGAATGAATCAATATACATAAGCTTAAACTTAAAATGTTGTTTATTTTCCCACCAGTCTACTACACAGACCAATGAAGGGTGGAAGTGCTCCTGTGATAAGCAAACACCTGAAATTAAAGTTAAGCATCATAACTGGATAGTTTTAGTCAATATTAATGTCTCACTTGTTATAGTTGGAAATTAATCATTCACTCAGCTGTATTCCTTGATGTTGTTATGCTTGTTTTAACAGCTTATTTTGAATTAAAGACTTAAAATTAAACCACAAAAAGGAGAAAAAGTTCGTTCTCCGTTTAACCAGCTGTTTTTACACAGCTGTGCTTCGCACTCACGGTTGCTAGGCGACATGAGCTACACAGAGGTGACGGCAGCTGATATGAAGGCTAGCTGCTCACTTCCGGCCTTTGTGGTGTTCGTGGGCTGCGAAAGACGTGGGCTGGGTCCTTCGCAGGATGCGGCCCCTAATTTGGACATTGTGCGTCGATATAATCTGTATGCCGGGAACTCGCGCACTGAGAAACGTTCCACGGTGCAAAGTGCGATTAAAATGCGTTAAAATTTTTAAAGCGTTAATTTCCCCGTAATTAATTAATCGAAATTAACGCGTTAAAGTCCCACCCCTAATATATATATATATATATATATATATATTATGGAATGCTGTTTAGGAAATATTATATATATATATTAAAGTGAGAGTCTCTTCAGCAGGGACAGTGAAGTTGGTCAGAGTTGATGGGAAGATGGATGGAGCCAAATACACTCTTGGAAGAAAACCTGTTGGAGTCTGCAAAAGACTTGAGACTGGGGCAGAGGTTCAACTTCCAGCAGGACAACGACCCTAAACATAAAGCCAGGGCTACAGTGGAACGGTTTAAAACAAAACATATTCATGTGTTAGAATGGCCCAGTCAAAGTCCAGACCTAAACCCAATCGAGAATTTGTGGCAAGATCTGAAAACTGCTGTTCACAAACGCTCTCCATCTGATCTGACTGAGCTTGAGCTGTTCTGCAAAGAAGAATGGGCAAAAATTTCAGTCACTAGATGTGCAAAGCTGGTGGAGACATACCCTAAAAGACTTGCAGCTGTAATTGCAGCAACAGGTAGTTCCACAAAGTATTGACTCAGGGGGGCTGAATACTTTTGCACACCACACTTTTCAGTTTTTTATTTGTAAAAAATGTTTTGAATCATGTATAATTTTCTTTCCACTTCACAGTTGTATACCACTTTGTGTTGCTCTTTCACATTAAATTCCAGTGAAATATATTTATGTTTGTGGTTGTAATGTGACAAAATATGGAAAAGTTCAAGGAGTATGAATACTTTTGCAAGCCACTGTATGGCTTCTTTGACACCCAACATCTAGACTGACATCGAAACAACTTCTAGCTCAGTGTTCAAACATCTGAAAGAAGCAGTTGCTTCACAGCTTTTAATTGACAAGGTACAACACAAACGCTACAGCAACGGGGAGCCAGGATTACAGGTCAGAGGGCAGATATCATCAACCCCACACTCCGAGATTGGATACCAAGCCCCAATAACAACTAGTACATTGACTACCAGAGCAGCTGACCTGAAAGATAAGATCATGGCTAAGTTGGAAACCTGGACCGCTCAAAGCTGATTACCAAGACTACATGAAGTACCCTCTCACAGTCTACTGGATGACACAAATGCAGCACTACGGACAATCCCTACTTCGACCATACCACAGCAGCAGTGATCCTTGAGATGTTTCGCTATAAGATGAAAAGGCACATGGAGCATTGGCCCTCGAGCAAGCCAAGGGGATACAAGGATACCCTCTCCAGTCTGCCAACTGTGTGTGCATGTGTTTTTGCTAAGACAGGTGGAGAATGCTGATTGGGTGGTTTGAATAAGTGCCTAAGTTTGGATTGAGATCTGGATAGACAGCGGCCTCTTGTCCTGCAGCTGACAGCCACCTCGCCCCCTCCTTGTCTCCTCCAAGCCCAACAAACAGCTATTTGCTAGTGATGCTGAGTGTTTGTGTGAGAATTCTGAAATTAACATGCTTGAGTCAATAGTGTGAGCTAAACTGTAATCCTGGTATTGTAATTGCAAGCCACAAGTTTCTTGTAAATAGTTTTGTAAACAGAAAATAGTAAATACTTATCCAATATTTAGCACAACAGCAGTAGTAGGAATGTGAAGCCATTTTTGTAGAAACCTGTTTTTTTCTTGTTTATCAGTTCAGGGTTTAGGTTAGAGAATTGTCTTTTTGTTTGCATTTTGTTTTTGGTTAGGGAACAGCAGGAACATTAGAACCTGTTGTTTGCTGTGTTGGCACTGCTCACTTCCGAAGCAAATAAACTGCTGCTTAGCATCTTTAGTGGTTTCTATGTTGTGGCCTTTTCTAGGGAGGGGTTGGATTGGGGAGTCGCACCTCATGTCCAGGTTAACCCCAGGCCAGGGACTTAACACCCAACAATATATTTAATTGACATATATTCATTTAGTAAGTTCTTTGTAATTATCAGAATATTGAAGGATTGATACGTTTTTTTTTTATGTGTAATGTCTACTTTTCCCATTCAATTTCAAGAATCCAGGCCAGGTAAGCAACACTCTTCTCTCTTCTCTTCTCTCAAAGTTAGAGTTGTTTATCAGATGAAATCAAACCTGGGCTCCCTAAACTTAGCAGCACGCAATAACAACATCATACCTTAGAAGTAGAAGGTCAATTATCCTCTGGGCATTGTGATAATTCTTGTTATGTTATGTTGTTATGAAATAATGTGAGGAAAGACCTTCTGATTGATCCCTCAGTTTCTGAAAACCTGAGAGATAGCCACCTCATGGACAAAGTGCCCGGAAAGTAAGAGGCAAAAGGGTAAAATGGGTGAAAAAAAACAGAGAGAGAGAGAGAGAGAAATACATCAGATGGTGGATTTTGAAATTGCCTAGTGCCTACTCTGCTTATTATGTTTCACATCTCATTATGTGGTGGGAGCTTTTTTGGAGATGGCTGTTTGTCAGCTGCTGTGACTGGAATAACAATGATGGTGTGTTTGTGTTTCTGCTTCATTTGCCGAAAGAGAAGAAACACAGGGAGTTGTTCCTGCGCTGCCGGTGACACTGGAGCAGACCTCAGCCACACAAACAGGGCTGTGGAGTGTGTTCTGTAGCTTTGTCCTGACACTTTTTAGCAGCTCAGATATCTTGATGTAGAGCTGTAACTGCCTCAAGTGAGTGATGTTCAATCACAGTTAATTAGGAGTGTGATAAAGATGGAGATTAGGGCCTTTTTCAGACATGACAATAACATTGCTGACTTTGTCTGCTGAAGAAATTCCTTTTTATTTTCAACAAAATTTATATATAATGTTCCATAACTATTCAAGCACTTACAGAAAGAGGTGAAACAACTAGTGCAATGGCTGCATGGTGTGTGAAGCTGCTATGTGCCCTTGATATCATAAACTAACATGAATATTTCCAGTCGTTTTAGCAATTTAGCAAACCAAACCAATACAAATGTCCTAAAATTACCTTAATTGCCTATTATCCTCAATTCAGTTTTCACTGAAATATCAATAGAATTACATTTAATAAACTGTGAATTAACATGTCTAATATAAAAATAACATGAAAAAATTGTAACTGTGAATAACCATACTTTTTTCTCATAAAAATACTGTAAATATACAGTTGTAAATTTAACACAATTTCATAAATGTGCAGTGTGTATTTAATAGATAAAATTGTTAAGTTCGAGTTCAATACTGTAAATATTTGATGCGATGAGTGAAAATCAACAGTAAAGTGTGCATTCTGTAATTTTATATCAATTTGTTGGATAGTTCACAGGTACACTGTGTAATTATTTTCACCACAAAAATGCTAGGCAATATAAATGATGTTTTCTAAGCATATGACATCTACAAGCATTAGTAAACTGTCAGAATAAATTTTTTTTCTTAACATTTGCTGTATTTATTTTCACATATGTTGTAGCTATAGTAGTTCTTCAGCTATTCACCAAAACCAGCAAAATTACAGAAAAACAATAATAATAGATATGTATAGTCCACATACATTTATTCTTAAGGTATTCAATTTAAAGATTTTGAACAATAAATGTTAAATGCCTATAAAATTACTGGCTTGGATCATGAAAAATACAACTGATATCATTTAATATGATTTTACAGATACTTTTCTAATAAAATTAGAAATTTCTCTAAAATTAGAAATGTCCTGGGGGCCTGAACAGTTTCCAGTGGTTTACTGATGAGTGCTTGAGTGAGTCGTCATGAAAGCCAGAAAAGCTGCCAACTCCCTCCGGCACCAAAGGCACTCCGTCCACCAAGAAGAACTGCCCTGAAGACTCTCCGGATGCGGCATGTACATACACCAGCGACATGGTGGACATTTTGGAGTGCATAAACAAGAAACTGCCCAGTTTCGACGCACGCCTGTCCATACTCGAAATCCTCCACAAAGAGTTTCAGTGGGAGTCAGTGGAGTTCAGCCAGCAGCAGGTGGAAACACTGTCCTCAGGGAGTCAGTGAAATCCCTCACCAAGGCAATGACTCGGCTCCTGGAAGAAAATAAAAAACTAAAATCAAAAGTCAAAGAAACAGTTATCGAGCTCAAGGCCCACAGCATGAGTTTTAGGAATACTGGAAAAGGTAGAAAAAGACCTGGAAACAATAGTGGAAGAGTTTTTACAGACTCACCTGAAACTCCCGGAGGACGCAATAAAAACCATCAGCTTCATTCGTGTTCACCACCTTGCAGGGAAGCGGACAGATGCATCCAGGATTGTGGTCAAATTTTAACACTTCTGTCCCTCCAATTTGAATAGCACCATAGCTTTCACACAGTCATAAACATTCTCCTCATTACATACACTCACATCACCTCCCACCCAACGTGTGGGAGGTGATGGGCGGTGGGCGGGTCTTCTCACACCCCAGTTTCATGCACCCTGCCTGGGGTGGGGACTGGCTAGTTGTTCGGGGCTGGGTTGGCTTCTTCCCTGGGTTGCCGCTGGCTCTGTGCTGGTACCCACTCTCTCACACTACGGGTCCATGTATGGTATCTGTGTGTGTGTGTGTGTGTGTGTGTATGTGTGTGTGTGTGTGTGTGTGTGTGTTTGTGTGTGTGTGTGTGTTGACAGCTGGGACTGGGTCTGTGGCTTGCTGAGCCTTGGCACCTGTGGGACACGGTTGTGGAGGGGCGGTAGTTACCCCTCCCTACTGCTCCACGCTGCTTCCCACTGATCGTTACTGCCACCCCTGGGGTGTGGGTACCCCTGTGTCCTGGGTTATGTGGCCGGATGTCTTGGCGTGATTTCTGACTGACTCCCTTGGTCGGCTGTGGCCTGGGGGTGGCTTGGGCCTCCTTGCCGTTGGGGGGGCTCTGACCGGTGTCGGGTGCTGCTGTTCTCGGGCGCTTGGGGCCTCGGGGGGCTTCATGCTCGGCTCGTGCTGGGGGTGTCGGCCTGGGGGGGGGGGGGGGTGGCTGTTCATTGCCTCTGGCTCTCTGGACTCTTGCCCTTTGGCCGTGGGGGCTCCGTCTAGGGTCTCCCTCCTTCCTCCTCTGGGGTGTGCACCCGGTTGCCATCAGGATGTATGGCCTCAGGTCTTCTGAGCTCCTGGTGGCTGTGGATGGCCTGGGTCCCCTGGGTCCTTTTCTTATTCGCCTCTGGATCACGGGGGCATGTTTGGAGTTTCTTACCCTCATTGAGTACATTCCATGACAGAGGAGCACACACACATTACTGTAAACAGCAAAAAACATTTTCTTCAAGTATTTTTCTTTCCTTTCTCCCCTTTGCCCCCCCCCCCCCCCCCCCCCCCTTTTTTTTTTAAATACCTCTTCTCTATCCCTTTCCTTATTGCCTGTCAGGCCTGGTATAAATAACTAAATAAAAAATAAAAATACAAACATTAACAAGAATAGCCTAGAAAACTTATAGAGCTGTTCTTGTAAAAGCAAATATGTTTGGTACATCAGTGCATTCAGATCATCATTCCGATTGCGAAAACTGCCATACATGACAGGCTTAAAAAAATATACATAATAATTTTAAAACTTTGAACAAAAAGAGCTGGTGAAGAGCCACAGCTGGGAGCTTAGAGTAATGGACTTCAGCATTAACAACCAGTTTTCCAAAGTGATCCTGGTGTGACATAAGTTCCTGTTTGAGAAGAAGTACATCCAAGGAGGCTCCTGTGCTGTCATTGTGGTAGACAAACTTTACATCAACACCCCAGAACACCACGCCATGGCTGTACTGATCCCGGAGCAGGTGATCTGTGTCCACACAAAGGCCTTTTTCTTTTTAATCTTTTTTAATCATTTTAAGCTGGTTTAATAGACATGTCTACATAGAACATTTTATGCTTGTTTAATAAGCATAATGTTGTTTTTTCTTGTTGATGATAACAGACTGGCCCATATGAGGGAGAACTGTTGTTTTGTATCCATGTTTGATATTGCTTTCTATAAATGCAAAGAAAGGATTTGACCGGGTAAACTGGAAATTTCTACAAGCAGTTTTACACAAAATTGGATTTGGTTCATTCTTCATAACCTAGATCAAACACTTCACAGCTCTCCAAATGCATGTTTAAGGACCAATGATCCTACTTCCCAAAGCTTCAGTCTGCAGAGGGACACCATTCAGGGCTGCCCACTCTCCCCCTCAAGTTTTGCCATCTTCACTGCATCACCAGTACCAGCAATCCAACAAAATGTAGATATTAAAGGAATTCAAACTAAAAATACAGACCATAAGGTAAGCCTATATGCTGATGATGTATTACTCTTCCGTAGGAACTCACAAACCCCTCTTCTGAAGATGATCACACTTATAGTTCTCATCTACATCAAATTACTCCATCAGCTGCAGTAAATCAACAGTTCTGCCTCAGAATTGTAATTTTCAGAACATCTCCACCACTCAACTACAATTAGGTAACATTAGATATTTAGGTATAAAATTTTATGGCAGGCTCACAGACTCAAAAATACGTTTCTGCCTAAAATCAATTATCTGTTCTCATTGATCCCTAAGGAACCATCTGTTGCTTGGTTTAAATCACTATACTCAAAGATTTAAAGAAATTTTGATGGAAAAGCAAATCATCAGTAAATAAGTTTAAAAACTCTGCAAAAGCAAAACACAATGGTGGTCTAGAACTATTAAACTTTTATCACTACTTCTTAGCCAATGGATTGCAGTATGTTTCAAAAAGGAACAAATCAAGCTTGCGAGACAGCCCATGGCTGGACCTAAAAGAAACACTCTGTGGAAAAGTAAAAATCAATCTGCCTTTCATTAGCTCCAATATCAAACATCATAACTGCTTTAAAAGCCTTAATAGAAACAGCTCTCTGACAATCTGGTGGAAAAAAAAAAAAAAAAAAAGTGTTCACTTATCCCATGTAAACTAACACCCATTCGGAACAATCCAGATATCTGTCAGAAAAAAAGTACTGCCTTTTCCATCATTATTACGAGAACATGTGCTTCAGCTGGTAGCAGCAATGTCTGGTAGCTCTGATCTCTTATTTTATTTTAGTTCTATTTTTGTCAATTTTCTTTTGTTTTTATCAACTACTGTGGGGAGAAGTGTTCACTCAAGAGACAAGCTTTTTTCATAGAAATGGAGCAAATCTGAGGGATACCACCCAGTTCCAGCTGAGATAACGAGGCATTTTTGTGGTTGAAAGGTGAAAAGGTGAAGACTTGGAAGTGAAGATCCATCCATCCATCCATAAATCCATCCATCCATCCATTTTCTTCTGCTTATCTGAGGCCGGGTTGCAGGGCCAGCAGCCTAAGCAGAGAAGCCCAGACCTCCCTCTCCCCAGCTGCCACCACCAGCTCATCTGGGGGGACTCCAAGGCGTTCCCAGGCCAGCCAAGAGATATAATCTCTCCAGCATGTCCTGGGTCTGCCCCAGGGCCTCCTCCCGGTAGGAAATGCCCAGAACACCTCACCCATGAGGCGCCCAGGAGACATCCTAGTCAGATGCCTGAACCACCTCAACTGGCCCCTTTCGATGTGGAGGAGCAGCGGCTTTATTTTGAGCCTCACCCTGCATGGCTGCACTCCTCATCCTATCTCTAAGGAGGGAGCTCATTTCTGCCACTTGTATTCATGATCTCGCTCTTTTGGTCACTACCCAAAGCTCATGACCATAGGTGAGGGTAGGGACGTAGATTGACAGCTTTGCTTTCGTACTCAGCTCCCTCTTTACCACATCACTGTGGATGCAGCCCTGTCTGTCAATCTCCTGCTCCCTTCTCCCATTGCTAGTGACCCCAAGATACTTAAACTCCCCCACCTTGGACAGCAACTCATCCCTGAGCCAGAGTAGGTGCTCCACCCTTTTCTGTCTGTGGACCATGGCCTCAGACTGGAAGTGGAGGTATATGCCCTTTTTGCCAGCAGTCATCATGGGAAATGTCAACTTTCTGCCCAACAAAATGATGAGCTGGAGAAATTGATGAAGTCTCAGAAAGTATACCACAAGTGTAGTGTCATGGGTTTTACTGACACATGGTTGAACTAAAAAATCTCAGACTCTGATGTGGATCTACCTGGTTTCACCCTAATATGGTCAGACAGAGATGCTAAAGCTAGTGGCAAGAAAAAAGAAGAAGAAGAAGAAGAAGAAGAAGAAGAAACAGCCTTTATTGTCCCACAGAGGGGAAATTTGGGTGTAACAGCAGCCGCAGTTATTATAAATATAAATAAAAATATAATAATTTACACTATTAAGAAAAGAATATATATATATATAAAATCAACAAACAATATTAACCTTAATACTACTAATAATAACACTATATACAATGTACATGATGTGCCTGTGTGTTGAACCTTAACAGGCCGGACTATTTACAGTATATTATATATTATCCTACATTGTGTAGGTTATTGTGGATTTTGTTGGGAGCAGTGATGGTTATAAAGTCTTACAGCTGCTGGGAGGAAGGATCTGCGGTAACGCTCCTTTGTGCATTTAGGATGCAGCAGTCTGTCACTGAAGGAGCTCTCCAGCTCAGCAACAGTTTCATGCATGGGATGGGAGACCTTGTCCATCAGTGATGTTATTTTGGTCAGAGTCCTTCTGTCTCCCACCACCTGCACTGAGTCGAGAGGACATCCTAGGACAGAGCTGGCTTTCCTGATGAGCTTGTCTATCCTCTTCCTCTCAGCTGTAGACAAGCTGCTGCTCCAACATACTGCTGCATAGAAGATGGCTGATGCCACCACAGAGTCATAGAAGGTCTTCAGGAGTGTCCCCTGCACTCCAAAAGACCTCAGCCTTCTCAGCAGGTAGAGTCTGCTCTGACCCTTCCTGTAGAGCGCATCAGTGTTATGAGTCCAGTCCAGTTTATTGTTTAGGTGAACACCCAGGTACTTATAAGAGTCCACTATCTCAATGTCCACTCCCTGGATGTTCACCGGTGTCCGTGTGGTGGGTCTGCGCCTGCGGAAATGCACCACCAGCTCCTTGGTTTTAGCGGCGTTGATCAGGAGGTGGTTCCGCTGGCACCAGTCCACAAAGTCCTGAGTCCACTGTCTGTACTCTGAGTCATCCTCACCTGTGATGAGGCCAACTATGGCAGAGTCGTCAGAGAACTTCTGCAGATGGCAGCGTGGGGAGTTGATGGAGAAGTCTGCAGTGTAGAGGGTGAAGAGGAACGGTGCCAGCACAGTTCCCTGTGGGGCCCCCGTACTGCAGACCAGCCTGTCAGAGACACAGCCCTGTGTCCTCACGTACTGTGGGCGGTCAGTGAGGTAGTCCAGTATCCACTCGGAGATGTGGTGGTCCACTCCTGACAGTTCCAGCTTGTCTCTCAGAAGTCCTGGCTGGATGGTGTTAAAAGCACTGGAGAAATCAAAGAACATGATCCTCACAGTGCTTCCAGGCTTCTCCAGGTGGGTCAGAGCTCGGTGCAGGAGGTAGATGATGGCGTCATCCACCCCAATGCCAGGCCGGTAGGCGAACTGCAGCGGGTCCAACAAAGACGACACCATGAGGCGTAGATGGTTGAGGACCAGCCTCTCAAGGGTCTTCATTAGATGCGATGTCAGGGCTACCGGCCTGTAGCTGCTAAGATCCTTTGGATGTTTGGTCTTTGGTACCGGTACCACACAGGAGGTCTTCCACAGTTGTGGTACTTTCCCCAGCTTCAAGCTCAGGTTGAACATGTATCCCATGATGCCACACAGCTGATCTGCGCAGCACCTCAAGAGCCTGGAGCTGATGCCGTCTGGACCAGCAGCCTTTCGCACCTTGATTTTACGTAGCTCCTTCCTCACATGATGAGTTGAGAGGGACAAGATGGAGGTGGGGGATGGGGGTTGTGAGATGGAGTCCTCAGAAGTGAAGGGGGTGGGTGATGGCTGAGAGCTGAGAGGTGTGAGGTCCCAAGAAGAAGAAAGGTTGGCAGTCATTAAAGATGGTGGGGTTGACAGCAGGGGGGACTGGGCTGGGGGAGGGGTGGGTGGGTGGCTGGTCAAACCTGTTAAAGAACTGGTTCAGGTTGTTCACCCACTCTAAGTCTCCCACAACCCTAGGGCTTGGTTTGTGGCCTGAAATTGAGTTCAAACTCCTCCAAACCCCACTGATGTTGCTCTGCTGTAGCTGGTCCTCCATCTTCTTCCTGTAGATGTTTTTTCCATCCCTGATTTTCCTTCTCAGATCCTTCTGCACGGCTCTCAGCTCCTCCTTATTTCCTGATCTAAAGGCTCTCTTCTTCTCCTTCAGGAGAGCCTTTATTTCAGAGTTGATCCAGGGTTTGTTGTTTGAAAAACACCGTACCCTCCTGGTGGGCACAGTGTTTTCCACGCAGAAATTGATGTAATCAGTGATGCAGTCCGTGATGCTGTCGATGTCCTCCCCATGAGGGGCACAAAGCTCTTCCCACACAGTGGAGCTAAAGCAGTCTCTCAGAGCTTCTTCAGTCTCCTCAGACCATTTCTTCACTGTGTGCGTCACAACTGGTTCTCTGTGTACCAAGGGTTTGTACACAGGCTGGAGATGAACCAGGTTGTGATCTGAGCCCCCCAGGGGAGGCAGAGGTGATGAGCTGTATGCCTCCTTGATGTTGGCATACAGTAGATCCAGTGTGTTGGTATTCCTGGTGTGGCAGGTGACATACTGGGTGAAGGTGGAGAGAGTGGAGGACAGGGAGACGTGGTTAAAGTCCCCTGAGATCAGAAAGAAGGCCTGTGGGTGCTGTGTTTGGAGTCTGCTGGTAGTAGCATGGAGGACATCGCAGGCTGCAGCAGCATTAGCAGAGGGCGGCACTTACACAGTTATCACAATAACATGTGAAACCTCCCGAGGAAGATAGTACGGCCTCATACTAACAGTGAGCAGTTCAATGTCCTTACTGCAGAACGTCTCTTTGATGGTTAGATGTCTGGAGTTGCACCATCTATCGTTCACAAACACAGCCAGACCCCCGCCCCTCTTCTTACCACTCTCCTTGGTTCTGTCGGCACGGATCAAATGAAAGCCGTCCATGTTTATGTGTGAGTCCGGGGTTAGCTCGGTTAGCCACGTCTCCGTCAGGCACATGAGGCTACTCTCCCGGTAGCTCCTTTGATGTCGCGTTAGCGCCGCCAGCTCGTCCACTTTGTTGGGAAGAGATCTCACGTTTCCCATGATGATGGAGGGGATGACGGGCCTGTACCTTCTCCTCTGGCAACGACGACCTATGCCCGCACGTCTCCCGCGTCTCTTCCTTCTCAGTTCGCGGGGAATATCAAGTCGTTCTGCAGGAGTAGGCACAGCGGAGCTCCCGATGGAGATCAGCTGGTCCCTAGAGTAAACAATAGGAGCGTGGCCCCTCTCGCAGTCTCCAAACATAAACACCATAAAAAGGGTAAAAAACAAAAACAAAGTTTTCCAGAAAAAAGTCTGCTCCATCATGAGGAAAAAGAGCAGAAGATACAGAAACACAAAAACACATCTAATACTAAACAAAATGAGAAAAAACACGGAATGAGTGCGGAGCTGCTGAAACTGGCTGCCTGCTCGCGCGGCGCCGGAAGAAGAGGGGGGTCTGACTTTATTTGTGAACCAGAGATTATGCAATTCTGCACATATCACTGTCAAGGAGAGAATGTGTTGTCCTGATAATTAAACTATTGGCAGTTGGTTTGAGACCATATTATGTACCAAGAGAATTCAGTCATATCCTGACAAAACTTGTATACATTCCATCCAAGGCGACAGCTGAAGTTCCATGTGAAGCGCTCCATGAAACTGTTGCTAGGATACAGACTAAACATCCACAGGCACATAATTTCAGGAGACTTCAATCATATTTCTCTCAGGAAATTTTAATGCACAGATTGGAATGTTCTGCTGGGACAGCACATTGAAAACTTTTGAATGCATGTATAGGCTCAGTCAGTGTGTTGTGGCAGTGCACTAAAATGTGAACAAATTTATAAATGCAGCGTGTTTATAAAGTAATCGTGTTAAATAATAAGGATTTCAATATTGACCAAAATAATCTTGATTATGACTTTTTCCATAATAAAGCAGCAGTCTGCATTGCTTTGAGCACACCTGGGTTGATTTATGATGTGCTGGAAGCCATATACAAAATCTACAAACTGTTGGCTTGTAAAATGATGACCGTTGAAACTGTAGAAGAAATTTGGAATATCGTGCCTTGAGAAAATGGACTTAACATGAACTATCATACACTCTGATCCAGTTGGGGTTAACTTTGGAACTTCAGCCACCACTAACAGATATTTGCTGCCGTTTAGGTTGAAGAGATCTGTCGTTACCTTCTGCCACAGTTTTTCTGGAAGCTCACTGGACATCACTTGCTCTAAGGCAATTACATACTCTTCAAGGCATGTTTTCTAATTTCTTAGCAGTTCATCCATTTGTCTGCCTATACCTCACCAGCAATGCTGCTCCTCTGGCTTGTTCTCTGCATCTTGCCATCCCCTGTTGTCCTTCATGTTGTTAGGGGGTATAACAGTACAGAAGCCACGGTTCTGTGAATTTTAGTTTGGTTCATTTGAATACATGAAATATTTATTTCTGGATCAAATGATAATGACTGAATATTCCTTGCAAACAATAACAAAGAAAACTTTCAGTGAGCATAAAAGTTACATTTGACTAGAAAACAATAAACAAAATAACTGATGATCAGTTGATCAGTGTGTCTACTACATATCAACTGAGAGGTCTGTTATTGTTCTACTGCTAAAACACAATGCAACACAACATTCCCCAATAAATACAGTTGACAATTTAATCCTCTTCGGATGAGATTCATGAGAACATAATTAATAAGTCTCTACTTATCACCTGAGAGGTATATCTGCACATCAATTTATTCTCACCTCATGCTGTGGTCCTCCCGTTTACAGACAGTTGACAGGAGTCAGCAATTCATCAACACCTGCGGCTGCATGGTGGTTGGTGCTTGGTGGTGGTGGTAATCCCCAAATCAGATGATGGTAACCAGAAGTTAAGGGAGCCATCAAGCTGAAGAAGGAGTCTTATCGAGCTTGGTTGGCGTGTGGGACTCTGGAGGCAGCTGATGGGTCCCAGCAGGCCAAGTGGAACATTGCTCCAGTGGTGACTAAAGCAAGAACTCGGCTGTGGGAAGAGTTTGGGGTCAGGAAAAAGACTTTCAAATGGCCTTGAAGCAATTCTGGCAAACCATCTGGCAATTCAGGAGGGGAAAGCGGTGATCTACCCACATGGTTTATAGTGTGGGTGGGGCGCTGCTGACTTCAACTGAAGCTAAAGTCAGGTGGTGGAAGGAATAATTCGAGGACCTCCTTAATCCCACTGACATGGCTTTTGTAATGGAAGCAGAGTCTGGGGATGAGGGGGATGACTTGCCTATCACTGGGTGACGTCACTGTGGTGGCTAAAAACCTCCTTGGCTGCAGCGCCCCTGGGGGTGGATGAGATTCACCCTGAGTTTCTGAAGGCTCTGGATATTGTAGGACTGTCTTGGTTGACACCAGCCTCTGACGGGGACGGTCGCATTCTATCTCTCTCCCTGCCCTCCCTATCTTTCCTGCTTGCTGCTTGCTGTGAGAGCGTCTCTTGCACACTGTTCGAATAAGAATAAGATTGAGAGCAATATGGATTTGGCAAACTGGGCCTTCAAGACCATGGATCGAATTTTTTCCACTATGAGATCTGGGAAAGGGGAGCCTGCGTGTCCGAGTGGAACAGACCCGGTTGGATACGTCATCGACTCTTGGAGCTCGTGGAGACCTGTGTGCTTCTCGGCCCTAGAGGTGGAAGACGTGGAAGACGCTTACATATTTGGCTATCTGGTAGCGGTATCTTTTCTGTTTGGGCTTGGAGGATACCTGATTTACCGTGAAATCAAGAAAACCTGGACGGCAGTTCGACATCTGCAGAGGCTGCCGACCCAGGTGGATGGGCTGACCAGAATGGTACAGACTCAGACTCAAAGCCTGATGAACCTGAGCCGTAGACTTGGGGAGTAGCAGGTGAGAGGGGTTCGATCTGGAGATAAGGTACGGTTCTGCTCAGTGAGGACGGTAACTAATGAATTTGGATTATTGGATTTATTGAATGGTTTCCCAGTGAGACTGAAGGCTGTTGAAAAAACAAGCAGCCTGTTCCAAAACAACACCTGCATTATCAGAATTCGGCTCCCTAGGCGGCCTTGGCTGGCAATCATATCTCTCCAGAACTATGTGTGAAGGCCGCTATCCCCCTCAGCCCTCTCTGTGATTTGTGAAGCTGGATCCGGTGTACCAAGGCTGCTGATGAACTTCCATCACTATCAGCAAACTGTTTGCCTGGGAGCTGGCATCTGGGCTCCACAATGCCCCCACCCTCTCGTCTCCGTCTGCGTCCCCTCCTGACCCTGACCCTACCCACCATACTGCTATCCCGGCTTTATATGTGCAATATGCTTTTTGCTGAGGTATTTTTTGGAACCTCGTAAGGTGTTCTTTATGAACACAGTATGAGATGATTTTTTTGAACCTAACTATCCCAATGTATCTCTTTCTGTCTCTCTGCTAAAGGTAGCGCCGTTGTGAAACGGTTGCATGACCTCAGACATCTGTCCCCCCCTGTCTGTGTTATGTTTTTGTTTTGGATGGATGTTCTGTTAACTGCAATTTCCCCATTTGTGGGACTAATAAAGGCATTCTTGATTCTTGATTCTTGATTCTTGATTCTTGACACGCCTCTGCAACATCGCGTGGACATCTGGGTTGGTGCTACTGGACTGCCTGACTGGGGTAGTGGTCCCCATCTTTAAGAAGGGGGACAAGAGGGTGTACTCCAACTATTGAGGGATCACATTCCTCAGCCTTCCAGATAATGTATATGCCAGGGTGCTGGAAAGGAGGGTCCATTGAACCTTAGAGTCAAGTGGAATAATGCAGTTTTTGTCCTGGTCACAGAATGCTGGACCAGCTCTTTATCTTCTTGAGGATATTTGTGCATATCTGGGAGTTTGCCCATCCAGTCTACATGTGTTTGCTAGACTTGGCATTCGACTGCGTTCCTCAGGTATCCTGTGGGAGGTGCTGCGGGAATATGGAGTGTCTGGCCAGTTGTTGTAGGCCACTGAGTCCTTTTACAACCACAGCGAGAGCGACAAAAAGTCGATCTTATTTCCAGTGGGTGTTGTACTCCACTAGGCCTGCCCTTTATCATTCTGTTCATAATTTTTATGGACAGAACTTCTAGATGTAGCCAAATGGCAGACGGCTTCAAGATTCAAGATTCAAGAAGACTTTATTGTCATTATATGTAAACATATAACGAAATTTGCGTTCCAGAGCACCCATCCAAGAGAAATACAAACAACAGAAACAAACAGGGGGGACAGGTGTCTGAGGTCGTGCAGCCGTTTTGCCGGCGCTACCTTTAGCAGGAAAACAGAAAGAGATACACTGGAATAGGTAGGTTAAAAAAAAAATCATCTCGTATTGTGTTCATTACGAACACCTTACGAGGTTCCAAAAAAACACCTCAGCAAAGCAGTAGCACATTTAAAGCCTGGAGAGCACTAGGGTGGGTAGGGGAGGGGCTGCCACGGGAAACCAGGTATCCCCAGGTCCAATTCGGGGAAAAATCTGGTATCAATATATATGCCACGTCCACACAGTGCAGCCAGGGGGATCCATAATATAGCCAGCCGGGTGTGTAGTCTGACCAGAGTAAAGAGGGTTCCCCTTCTCCCAATCTCCTCGTGATGAGAATTTGGCCATCAATAGTGTTGAGAGACCAGCTGACCATAATTTAATTTCCAGTTCTGCCTTCAGTGAAATGGTTCGCAGCTGAGTGTGAAGTGGCTGGCATGAGAATTAGCACCTCTAAATCTGAGGCCATGGTCCTCAGCTGGAAAAGGGTGGAGTGCCCACTTTGACTCCAGGTGTAGGTGTTTAAGTATCTTGGGGTCTTGTTCCAGGGTGACCGAGTGGGGCTGTGTCTGCAGTGATGCAGATGCTGCAACAGTTTGAGGCAGCTGAACATGAAAGCGAAGCTGTCAATTTGATCTAAGTCCCTACCCTCACTTATGGTCACGAGCTTTGGGTAGTGATCAAAAGAATGAGATTCTGAATACAAGCGATAGAAATAAGCTCCCTCCCAAGGGTGGCTGGCCTCTCCCTTAAAGATAGGATGAAGAGTGCAGCCATTCAGGGTGAGGCTCAAAGTAGAGCCGCTGCTCTTCCACATCAAAAGAAGCCAGTTGAGGTGGTTCAGGCATCTGATTAGGATACCACCTGGGCTCCTCTTGGGTGAGGTGTTCTGGGCATGTCCTGCCGAGAGGAGACCCCAGGGCATACCGAGGACATGCTGGAGAGATTATATGTCTTGGCTGGCCTGGAAATGCCTTGGGCCCCCCCCCCCCGGATGAGCTGGAGGAGGCGGCTGAGGAAAGGGAGGTCTGGACTTCTCTGGTTAGGCTGCTGGCCCTGCGACCTGGCCTCGGATAAGCAGAAGAAAATCGATGGATGGATGGAAGTGTAATTTTGGCTACATTTTTTTTCCCATTTTTTTTTTTTTTTTTGCCATTTTGAGGCTCTGAACTTTAATGAACTCCTCCTGGAGATTTTATCAGATCAACCTGATCTTTGGTGAGTGCAATCTAAAGACCCCAGTGATGACAATGTATCTCAGTTGTACATTGTCTAATTTTTCCTAAGTTCACATGCTTGATGGGAGTCTGAGTTGCAGACATTTATATGCCAATATTAGGTCACACTTGTGGTTTCCACCCAGTGGCAATATGCAACAAATGATGCACTGTTTCTTTTTATTCACCTCTTTTTACTTATTTATACTTCACTCTGCATTTAATCATTAGTTATTAATCTCTGTCTCTCTTCCACAGCATGTCTTTTGTCCTGTCTCTTTCCCCTCAGCCTCAACCAGTCTCAGCAGATAACTGCCCCTCCCTGAGCCTGGTTCTGCTGGAGGTTTCTTCCTGTCAAAATTTTCCTTCCCGCTGTCACCAACTGCTTGTTCATACGGGGTCGTTTTGACTGTTGGGTTTTCTGTGTAATTATTATAGGGTCTTTACCTTACAACATAAAGGGCCTTGAGGTGACTGTTTGTTGTGATTTGGCGCTATATAAATAAAATTGAACTGAATATAATTGAATAATGATCATGATCCCATGCACATGAAATTTTTTACATGAGCATGACATATAATTAGTGGGCATTCTCGATTGTCACCTAGTGGACATACATACTGAACCCCCTTTTGCCCTGGTGCATCCATCAGGTTGTATGTGTGTGTGTGTGTGTGTGTGTGTGTGATAAACATGCTTAGGTATAGATAAAAAAACACTGAATGTGTGTGTGTGATTGGGTGAATGAGTCTTGTAATAAACACACTTTGCTCAAAATTGAGTAGAAAGGGACTATAAAACCAATCCATTTATTACCATTTACTCAACCAAAGCCCATAAATGTCTCTGAAATTAAGTTGCAGTCTCTTAAGTTGCAGCATTTAAGTAAATTATTTTATATAATATAAATTATTCTGCCCTCACTGTACGTGGGTGCCCAGTTTGGCAGATAGATAAACAGTTCTTCAAAAGAAGAGGCAAAAGCTTTCCGCCATCATCGCAGGGTTTATTTGTCTCTCTAATGAAGGCACTGTAAAACTACAAAACACAACAAAGAACATATTACAACATGCATATAGTCACATACTATATTTCTCATATTACACGATATCGATTGAAGCTTTAATATCTCAAACTGTAGCTGGTATAACCACCAGAAAAAGGTAAACAATAGTTAGCGTGCATCCCGCTAGCTTCATGCTAACATATAATGGATTTTCCCATAGACAGGCTAATGCGATTAGCATTAACAAGCACGACTGCATATTAATATCAAACAAGTCTACAAATTACCTTACATGACTTACTCGACACGAACTCAGAACACACTCATACTTACAGGCATATATTTCCCATGCTCTGTGAGAAAACAACTTTGAAACAATAACTTTTGAACTGCCGTTATTTTATCAGACTCCAGCAACCTTTCTTCTTCTGCAACAGAAACTTGGGTTAACAAGCTCACCCTAGTGAGCCCCCCTAGTGGGCTAGCAGCGCTACTGCACTCCAGCAGTGGCAGCACATAAATTATAAGTAATCTTTACATTATAACCTGAAATACATTAAACAATACATACCTGTTGTAAAGTCTGCATGCCATATTAATAGAGTTCAGCATAATTCAGTACTATCAATCACAATTCAATTCAGTTGTCATCTCAATCAACAATAACCAACCACTGCTAACAAGTAGCATTTAAACACGGCTGCTATGTTAGCATGCTGGTGCTAGTAGTTCATTCAAAGCACTCGGGTACTTGTGGACAGAACTACAGACTTCTTTTGTCCACTTCAGGCAACCGTTCTACAAATGGTGCTGGTCTGCTTGTGTTTGACCTATGAGACATCAGACAGCTGTTACCAGACATTTCAGTTATCACTTAACATAGACATAAAATGGTAAACAGAACAATTTCCAACAAACATGTTATTTTGACTGCTTTGAAATTTAATCTGGTCTTTATAGTGTACAGAAAACATTTATGGTGTGTACAAAAACAGTGGGCTGTGTTTTTCATAAACTGTTAGGGGAAAAGAAGACCCATTTTAAGACCTCATCAAGAATATTTGGGAAACCCATGACAATATATAGTGCCCTTAAAATTGTAGACTACATGTTGTGTAGCACTAACAAGTTTCCAAGCAATCACAGTATTATGGAACACACACACACACACACACACACACACACACATACACGCACACACACACACACACACACACAAAGCATCACAGATATTTCACTTCTTAAAGTTTACTCAGCACTTTTCCTCTTTCATTGAATTTTAAACAGCTCTTCTCATTGAGCTAAATGCCAGCTCCCACCTGCATGCTACAATTTCTGCTATTCCAAAGACATAACAATAACAGCTTGGCAGTTTAGAAGTGGCTTGGTACACTCTCATCCCATAATAGCGAAGGTGTGGAAATGGTGATAGATCTGCTCTGGCACATTTTTGAGAGAAGGGAGGGGTTGTTATCTGAGAGAGCTTAACTAAAGAGTTCCAGTTAGCTAGAGGCAAGTTCCAGTCACTACAGGATACCTTCATTAATCATGACTAAAGTGTTCTGCTGCAACAATGGAAAGAAAGGAGGGAGGAAGTGGGGTGTTTGTGTTTAAAAAACACAATGGTGTATGACTGAGCTGGGACCCTATTTTCTTAATGAAAAGGAAGGAATAAACGTGTTTAAGTATTATTCCCACATAATGTCTAATGCTATCCAGGATTTATTTTTTTCAAACCCCCAAATGGCTCTCTGGGTGCTGAGCACACCCAGCAGAAAACCAATAATTCTGGCTGGGTTGTGGAGCTCAATTAGATTTACTGTCAAGCTCCTTCATCAGTTTAATAAAGTCCCTCTCTCCATCTTTCCAACCCAAATCCCTGTGGTCTTTGTACCTACAAGACCACCAACATTAGTCATTAAGGTAACTAAAAGAACACTTTATACCAGTTTATACTGTCATTAATTATATATAATTAAAAGTCTGAGTACATTTATTAAAAATTATGGGAATTTAGCAACTCAGCTGGAATTAAATTTCTACACTTGCAGATATATGACATACAAAAACCTGATTCCACCACTCTGAGGGTCTTAAAGTGGTTGTGTGTCTGTGTGTGTGTGATATCAGCAGACAAAAAAGATCTATAAGAACTATCAGAAGCTAAAGCTAAAGCTAAACTAAGGTCACAAGAAGTAGTGGGAGGAAAATGTAGGTAGGTTGAAAAAAGTTAGAAACAGAGACAGCCAGAATGGTCATTTTAATACCAAGGGGATTTTATTTTGAAAATCCAAAACCATTAGAGGCATCCTATTAACACAATAGCAGTCCTAAATTAATCAGCTGTGGCTTGTAAGGTCTGTAGATGCTTCTTATATGACAGAAAACAGCTCTGCCAGTTTGGTTTGAAGCTACAGTTTAAATGGTCCTAATTAAAAAAAAAGCAAAAAAGAGGACACGCTGACCAGCACACACACACACACACACACACACACAGGATTAGCCATGATGAGTTTTAGACTGAGAAAGAAAGTGTCACCACACAGCTGTGGGGACCAGTTGCCATGGTGACTAAAGCCATTGAGGGGGAGGTGTGTTACACTAATCCTACACAACATGGAGTCCAGTGGCAAAATGGCCAGGAGTGCTTCTTGCTGGAGATATATGCAGTTTTACAAAAGACCAGAAAGTCGTTTAGGTGTGGAAACCTGGAACACACACAGAGCGCCTCTCTAGGTCAGTATATGTAACACTGCATCTTTTCCAGCCCTGGATAAGTAGATTTATATTTGGTAGCTTTTATTTTGTAAGTGTAATACCTTGCTATAACACCTGTGGATCATTAAAATTGTAGAATTGAGTGTGGCAGTGTCAAAAGCATCAAAACAGGGATTCAGCACTTTTTTGACCTTTAATTTTAAAGGTCTATTTCAATTTGCTTACTTTTTCTAAAGGTGAAACAAATGGCAGACTAAAATGTATTTAGACATGATTTTTTTAAGTGTATTTTATTTTGAAAGTCTAGCAAATTTCCTATAACACCTATCAGGCATCCAAATTTTGAATAACATTTTTTTATATAAGCAAGTATGCCTTGTAAGGCTATGAAGGTGTTGTTTATACAGTGAAGCTTCTGTTTGAATGGTCCTGGTTTAAAAAAAAAATAGGAAGCCAAGCCCCCAGTACACAACCACAGGATAATCCATGGTAAGTTTCAGATTGATAAAAGTCTGACATCACCATAAACCAGTGGGTACGGATTGTTATAAACAATAAAATCAACTTTTATAAAAAAAAAAAAAAAAAAAAAAAAAAAAAAAAAAAAGAAGCTTTAAAATTTTTGGAGCTTTTATTTTCACAGCAAACTATAATTTCACTAAAATTATTTTAAAGTAGAAACAAAATATATAAAGGGTTTGCTAGTCAGTAAGTCAGTATTTATGAAACAGATAGCTAGAAAGGTCTTAATTTTAATTTTATTTTGAAAGACCAAAACAGTTTAACACTTCATTTTTATGGCACACCATGCTGCCAATCACACAGGGAGACATGGGATTATACCATTATGTTAAAGCAGAGGGGGAGATAGATGTTCCAGCGTGTGTGGGCGTAGACAGTGGAGTGACAGCAGTGCAAAAACACGCGAATATGTGCGATACCCGTAAAAGAAGCAGCATTTAGCTGCAATTTAAGGAAATTGAAAATTGCAGTTAGAGCAGGTTCCACCACAAGCCTGCACGACACATACACACTGGCTGCATGACTGCAGATGCTTGTCTCTGGATTCCAAGATGGCGCCACTGTGTACGGCCTGCCGTCAGCTGTTCTGTGTATTGTTTGCTGTCGCTCTGTTCCTGGTAGTCATCTGCCCAGATGTCTCCGCTTTGATCACCTACGATCGTCAGACACTTCTAAACCTCCAGTTTGTTTTGGTACCAGCATATACTGTAAAGAAAAACTCAACGATTTTTCCTCCACACCTATCGGATGTACCTGAGAATTTGCGCCGGCTGCCCAGTGCTCCGGTCCCCAACAAACGCCAGAGGAGACGCGGAAAGCGTGGAGGTATCGCGGTGCGGGTCAAAACTTACCTGAGACTCCTAGGTTTGTCTGTTCATTACCCCCTGGATGGTGGTCTTTGCCGCCTCAAGGCTGTTGGGCTGCCTGTGGATTTCGGGCGTCGCTGGATCAGGCCGATTGTCCCACCTGTCATCCTGGAGACTCGGCGTCCCTCGTCCTGGCGCAGGATGCGGGATCGTGGAGGCGGCGTAAACCATGCTAACCTTCGCCTGTTGAAGCGGGCCCCGGCCTCAGCTAACAAGGATCTGGACATCCGAATGGCCCTACTAAATGCTAGATCGTTAGCCAACAAAACTTTCCTTCTCAATGACTTTTTCATCGCACAGCAGTTGGATTTTATGTTTGTGACTGAGACGTGGCTTCATGCTGGTGAGTCTGCACCTTTTTCCGAACTTTTACCTCCCGGCTGTTCTTTCTTCAGCTCCCCGCGGATCTCTGGAAAAGGTGGAGGACTTGCTTCAATATTTAAATGCAGTTTTCGCTGTCGTCAGGTCTCGGCAGACCTGTACGCCAGCTTTGAACTGCAGCTGTTGGAGATAAACTCTTCCCCCTCGGTGCTCTGCGCGGTGATTTACCGACCACCGAAGTGCACGAAGGACTTCATCGGTGACTTTGCTGACTTGCTGACGGGTCTCATACTAAAATATGACCGTATTTTAATTGTTGGCGACTTTAATATTCATGTGTGTTGTGAGAGTGGTCCACTGGTTAAAGAATTTGCCTCGCTTATTGACTCTTTTAACTTAACACAACTCGTGTGTGGTCCCACTCATGAAAAAGGTCACACACTGGATCTGGTGCTGTCTTATGGACTTAGAGTCTGCATCACAGGGATACGTGACTGTGGTATATCGGACCATTTTCCTGTTTTATTTACAGCAGCGCTCCCCAGCTCTGGGATAAATAGAGTATCCTCTACACGTCGTGTGCGCTTGGTTAACTCTTCATGCGCTGCTGATTTTGCAGCTGCTTTTAAAAACTCTGACTTAAGCAATTTGGATTTTTGCTTGAGCCTGAATACCGAGGACTTCACTAACTCTTTTATATCTGCTTGCACTGCTGTACTGGACTGTATTGGCCCTTTTACAACCAAACGCACCAAACCTTCCTCCCAGCCCTGGCTGAATGAGACAACCCGCGCTCTCAGACGTGAGTGCAGACGCGCTGACAGAAGGTGGAAAAAGGATAAGCTCCATGTCTCCTTAGAGATCCTGCGTAACTGTTTATTGAAATACCAGAAAGCAGTAAAATATGCAAAGTCTGCTTATTTCTCTAACATTGTTTCAAGTAACAGTCACAGGCCTCATTTTCTTTTTAGTGTTTTTAATTCACACGCTGATCCTCGCTGTAATGTGAACCAAGCGAAGGTCTGTCCTGCACTGTGCGAAAACTTTAAGAAATTTTTTGTGGAAAAAATTTCTGCCCTCAGGCCTTCATCACCTCAGGCTGAAACAGACTCATCTGCACCTCCTCCCAGCAGAGCTGTCTTTGAGCAGTTTGAGCCTGTCACACTCTCCACACTAAAGGATTTGATTCAAAATATGAGACCTGTAAACTCTCCCACAGACTGTGTTCCGTCTCGCCTTTTTAAAGAGGCTTTTGATTCAGTGGGACCAACTATCCTCGCTCTGATTAACAGTGCGCTTGCATCTGGTTGTGTTCCAGCTGCCTTTAAACATGCAGTTGTACAGCCTCTAATCAAGAAGAAGAACCTTGACCCTGATGTTCTTTCAAATTACAGACCAATTTCTAAATTACCATTTTTATCCAAGGTTCTTGAAAAAGTTGTTTTTAAGCAACTTCAAGCATTTTTAAGTGAACATGGAATGTGGGAAAAGTTTCAGTTAGGTTTTAGAATGCGTCACAGCACAGAGACGGCTCTTTTAAGAGTTTTTAACGATCTGCTTTTAACTGTGGACTCTGGTAGTCCTGCAGTTTTAGTACTTCTAGATCTGTCAGCTGCCTTTGACACTGTGGACCACGAGATCCTTCTATCCCACCTAGAACATGAAATTGGCATTAAAGGCACGGTTCTGACTTGGTTCAGATCTTATCTTACTGATAGAAGTTTCTCTGTCCATCTAGGAAACTGTTTTTCTACCACAGCAAAGCTTTCTTGTGGAGTGCCTCAGGGGTCCATTCTGGGCCCAATTCTTTTCTCATTGTATATGTTGCCTCTAGGGTCGATTTTTAGGAAACATAATATTTGTTTCCACTGTTTTGCTGACGACATCCAGGTGTATATGCCCATCAAACTGAACAGCAGAGATCCATGGGAACCCCTGCTGAACTGTCTAAGTGACATCAAGTCCTGGATGAGAAACAATTTCCTAAATCTTAATGAAAGCAAAACCGAGGTCATATGCTTTGGTAAATTTGACCCCTCAAGCTACTCCTCTGGCACTCCGAGTCATTTGGCTCCTCACTGTCGTGATGCTGTGAAAAATCTGGGTGTCATTTTAGATAGTAGTTTTAAAATGGAGAAGCAAGTAAGTGCTGTTACCAAAATCAGTTTTTACCAACTCAGAGTCATTGCCAAGGTAAAACCTTATCTCCCACAGCAGGACCTGGAAAAAGTTATTCATGCTTTTATTACTTCCCGCCTGGACTACTGTAATTCTCTGTACTTTGGCATAGATCAATCATCTGTGCGCCGCCTGCAGGTAGTCCAGAATGCGGCAGCTCGTCTTTTAACCGGTTTAAAAAAGCATGAACACATTACCCCAGTCCTGTCATCCCTTCACTGGCTCCCTGTCCGTTTTAGAATCGATTTTAAGATTTTATTGCTTACTTTTAAAGCCTTAAACGGACTGGCACCTTTGTATCTGTCTGAGCTGCTTCACTGTCACACCCCTGTAAGAGCTCTGAGGTCATCGAACCAGCTGCTCTTACAGAGGCCTAAAACTAGACTAAAACAGAGAGGTGATCGAGCTTTTGCAGCAGCAGCACCAAAGCTATGGAACGATCTACCTCTCCATATCCGCACAGCTCAGACGATACACACATTTAAATCTCTATTAAAAACACATTTCTTTTCCTTGGCATTTGGCTGCAGTGCTACCTCCTTTTAGATGATTGTTTTATGGTATTTTATGGTACTTGTTTTAAACGTTTTAATTTTTAATTTTCTTATGTTATTTATTGTTCTTAATGTTTTTATTTATTTATTTTTATTTTATTATTTTATTTATTTATTTATATATTTTTATTTTTATTTAGTATAGTCCTTGGGGTTACAGATCTTGTACAGCACTTTGGTCAACGTCGTTGTTTTAAATGTGCTTTATAAATAAACTTGACTTGACTTGACTTGACATAAGAACTTTCCATCCCTTGGTGCAGTTGGAGGAGAGAGGGCGAGCTAGGTCTCGTCTACTGACCCTGCAACTATAACCTGTCCTACTGCAACACAAAACAAAATAAGTCAGTGCTTGTGTTTGTCACGGTCCCGGGCTAGTGGGTGTGTATTCTGTTTTTTCCTCTTTCTTTCTGGTGTGTGTGTTTTGGTGGGCGCGTCCCTCTGGAGTGGTAGAGAGGTCTCCTCCCTCGTGGGCTGGTTTTCAGAGCAGCAATCTCCACACCTGTTGCCGATCAGCTCATCCTCCTGCATTACTTAAGCTGGCAGTAGACTGTCAGTCGTCGCTGGATCGTTGACTGTGAAACAATATCGCCCGACGAGCGGAGATCTCCTTGGGAAGCTCACAACCAGATCCCTCTCCGCCGTGTCCGCCTCTCTGCGGGTCCGCCGCACCGCACCCGAAGCTCCTCTCTCGACCTTGGTCACCGGAGTCCCCAGTCTTCCCCCTCCCCGTGCCTGGCCTACCTGCTCTGTGCTCTTGAGTCACTGAAAATAAACCTTGCACTAAACCCGCCACTCTGCGTCTGCTTCAGTCCTCAGTACCTAACCCTGACAGAACGATCCAGCCAGGATATGGACTCAGCAGACACCGATCCCGTAAACCGGGCACTGGCAATACAGGAGGAGACGCTCCAACGGCACGACCACATGCTTCGCCTGATCACGAGCCAACTGGGAGCCACTACACAGCAACTGGCGGATCTCAAAGGTATGCTCGAAACCACTGCATCTCCTAATTCACCCGGTCTCTCCCCCCTGTCTCCTCCGGCGTCTGAGGCACCGCCTGGAGCTGCCGCCCCCCCGGCACCCGCAGAGCCGGCCGAAAGACCTTTGCCTACCCCCGAAGTCTTCTCCGGTGAGTTAGAAAAATGTGGCGGTTTTCTCACTCAGTGTGCGCTGGTGTTCAGACAGCAGAAGAGGACTTTTTCCTCTGACAGCTCCAGAATAGGATTTATGGTCACATTACTGCGAGGCAGGGCTCTGGCCTGGGGGCAGGCAGTATTACGTTCTCACCCTGATTTATCATACCTAGAATTCCTGTCTAAATTCAAAGGGGTGTTTGATAAAGGTACCAGCCCGGAGGCGGCAGCTCAGAGATTAATTAACATGAGACAAGGGAGGCGGAGCGTAGCGGACTTTTCCGTGGATTTCCGCATCTTGGCCGAGGAAGCAGGATGGGAGGAGAGAGCCCTCGGCGGAGTGTTTTTAAACAATCTGTGTGAAGAGTTAAAATATGAATTGGCCACCAGGGACCTCCCCGACTCTCTGGAGGCTGTGATTTCGGTGTGTATCAGCTTGGATGATCGCATGAGAGAGCGCCGCCGCCCCCGCGGGTACGGTCCCCTTCCTGCGGTTCGACACGCCCTGCCGGGGGCTAGCGGTGAGGTCCCGGAAGAGGATGACGGAGTCGACGCGACGTCCAGCGGCTCGGATGAACAGCCCATGCAACTCGGGCGAGCACGGCTAACCGCTGCAGAACGAAGAAGACGACTGGCGGGGGGTGAGTGTTTGTATTGCGGGAAGAAAGGGCATTTCATCAATTCCTGTCCGGTGCGACCAAAAGATGGGGCCCGTCAGTAAGGGTGGGGTTACTGGCGGGCAAGGAGAGCTCCTGTTCCCCCCAGCTGGGATTGTTGTTACCTGCTAAGATTAACCTCCCTCACCTGAGTCACTCGGTTCAAGCTCTAATCGACTCCGGAGCGGAACAGAACCTGATTGATCGCACCCTAGCTCTTCACCTCAAGTTGCCACTAGTAAAACTCACTAAACCACTCCTGGTTTCCGCCCTTAATGGTGCAAGGCTGTCTGAAATTTCCCATAAGACTGAAATGGTGTCACTCACTCTCTCTGGAAATCACACTGAACATCTCTCACTCTATCTTTTTGAGTGCCCACAGAATCCCATCATCCTTGGTTACCCCTGGCTAAGCCAACATAACCCATGTATCGACTGGTCCATTCGCAACATATCAGGATGGAGTGCCCTGTGCCATCAGCAGTGTCTGAGATCCGCTGTTCCTTCGGTAAAGCTTGCTTCCTCCCTCCCTGAACCCGAGCCACCGGATCTGACAGCTATTCCTCCCGAGTATCATGACCTGGCCAAGGTGTTTAGCAAAGATTTGGCTCTATCACTACCTCCACATCGCCCGTATGACTGCGCTATTGACCTACTGCCTGGGGCCCCTCTGCCATCCAGTCGCCTCTACAGCCTTTCCAAGCCAGAGCGTGACTCCATGGAAAAGTACATCACCGACGCTCGCACTGCCGGTCTCATTCGACCCTCTTCGTCCCCTCTTGGCGCTGGTTTTTTCTTTGTCGAGAAGAAGGACAAGACCCTCCGTCCCTGCATTGATTTCCGTGGGCTAAACAAGATAACAGTGAAGAACAAATACCCTCTGCCTTTGCTAACATCTGCCTTTGAGCTCCTGCAGGGGGCGACTATCTTTTCCAAGCTCGACCTCCGGAATGCATATCATCTGGTGAGGATCCGCGAGGGGGACGAATGGAAGACGGCCTTTAATACCCACCTGGGACACTTTGAGTATCTGGTCATGCCCTTTGGGTTAACTAACGCCCCGGCTGTGTTCCAGGCTCTGGTCAACGATGTTCTTCGTGACTTCATTAACCACTTTGTTTTTGTATATCTGGATGACATTCTGATTTTCTCAAAATCCCTGCAGGAGCACCGGAGGCACGTTCGTCAAGTTCTCCAGCGCCTCCTTGAAAACCGCTTGTTCGTCAAAGGCGAGAAGTGTGAATTCCACGTCGTGTCGACTCCTTTTCTGGGTTTCATTATAGAGAAAGGACAGATGAGGGCGGACCCTGCCAAGGTCAAAGCGGTCCTGGATTGGCCGGAACCAGCAGACAGAAAGCAGTTGCAAAGGTTTCTGGGGTTTGCTAATTTCTACCGTTGTTTCATTAAGGATTTCAGTACACTTGCACTGCCTCTGACTTCCCTCACCTCTCCTAAGCTTCCGTTTCAGTGGGCCCCGCCGGCGGACGCAGCATTCAGAGCCCTCAAGGCCCGTTTCGCCTCCGCCCCAGTCCTCATCCAGCCGGATCTCGCTAGCCCTTTCGTCGTGGAAGTGGACGCCTCAGATGCGGGAGTGGGGGCCGTGCTCTCCCAGCGGGTGGATGGTAAACTGCGGCCCTGTGCCTTTTTCTCTCGCCGTCTCTCCCCTGCTGAGCAAAATTATGACGTGGGTGACCGCGAGTTGTTGGCCATCAAGCTGGCCCTGGAGGAGTGGCGGCATTGGCTGGAGGGGGCGGCCCATCCATTCCTCGTCTGGACCGACCATAAGAACCTGGCCTACCTTCGGTCTGCCAAGCGCCTGAATCCCCGACAAGCCAGGTGGGCTCTGTTTTTTGCTCGTTTTGATTTCACGATCTCTTACAGACCTGGTTCCCGTAATGTCAAGTCAGACGCCCTGTCTCGTCAATTCACCTCTGACCATGCCGACCCGCCTGAAAGCATACTACCCGCCTCCTGTATAGTGGGCTCAATCACCTGGGAAATCGAGTCTCTCATCCGGACTGCCCAGCAAACTGAACCCGACCCTGGAAACGGACTGCCCAACCGCCTCTACGTTCCCAGTCAGGTCAGGGCTCGAGTGTTACAGTGGGCACACACAGCCAGGTTCCATTGTCATCCCGGGGTCCATCGGACCATCTCCTTCCTGCAACGACTATTTTGGTGGCCGCACCTTATCAAGGACACTCGAGAGTATGTGGCGGCTTGCAGCGTCTGTGCGCAGAACAAGGTATCTAACTCCCCTCCTTCTGGGTCTCTGAGACCCCTGCCCACTCCTAAGCGACCCTGGTCACACATAGCCCTGGACTTTGTTACCGGTCTACCCCCCTCTAACGGCAACACTACCATTCTGACGATCATAGATCGCTTTTCCAAGGCTGCACATTTCATAGCTCTGCCCAAGTTGCCCTCCGCCCTAGAGACTGCTCGGTTGTTAACAGACAATGTCTTTCGCTTGCATGGTATTCCAGAGGACATCGTCTCTGACCGAGGCCCACAGTTCACGTCCCGCGTCTGGAAGGAATTCTGCTCTGCGCTCGGCGCCCAGGTGAGCCTATCTTCTGGTTTTCATCCCCAGACAAATGGCCAAGCTGAACGTGCTAACCAGGAGCTGGAAGCGGCCCTTCGCTGTGTGGTGTCAACCAATCAGTCCACCTGGAGCTCCCAACTTGCCTGGGTGGAGTACGCCCATAACTCCTTGACCTCTGGTGGCACCGGCATGTCCCCCTTCGAGGTCTCCTTGGGGTTCCAACCGCCGCTGTTACCGGCCGTCGAAGAGGATCTGTCAGTACCTTCGGTCCAGCACCATCTCCGCCGCTGCCGTCGGGTTTGGAGAGCCGCCCGAGCGGCACTACTCAGGACCAAGGAGCAAAACAAGCGGCTGGCCGATCGTCACCGGACCGCAGCGCCCGACTACCGACCCGGCCAGAAGGTATGGCTTTCCACCCGACACGTCCCTCTCCGAACGGAGTCCAGAAAACTGTCCCCCACCTTCATTGGTCCGTTCGAAGTAGATTCTGTGATTAACCCAGTTTCCATTCGCCTGAAATTGCCTCGCACCATGCGTGTTCACAATGTTTTTCATGTCTCCCAAGTCAAGCCTGTTCGTTCCAGTCCCCTGTGTCCCCCTCCTACTCCTCCGCCGCCTGCTCGCCTGATTGACGGCCAACGAGTCTATACCATCACCCGCATCCTGGATGCCCGTCGCCGCGGCCGGGGTTTCCAGTATTTGGTAGACTGGGAGGGATACGGACCCGAGGAACGGTCCTGGGTGACCCAGGCAGACATCCTGGATAAGGACATGGTCAGGGATTTCCGTCGACAGCACCCGGAGAAGTTTGGGTCGCCGGGAGGCTCCCGTTGAGGGGGGGGTACTGTCACGGTCCCGGGCTAGTGGGTGTGTATTCTGTTTTTTCCTCTTTCTTTCTGGTGTGTGTGTTTTGGTGGGCGCGTCCCTCTGGAGTGGTAGAGAGGTCTCCTCCCTCGTGGGCTGGTTTTCAGAGCAGCAATCTCCACACCTGTTGCCGATCAGCTCATCCTCCTGCATTACTTAAGCTGGCAGTAGACTGTCAGTCGTCGCTGGATCGTTGACTGTGAAACAATATCGCCCGACGAGCGGAGATCTCCTTGGGAAGCTCACAACCAGATCCCTCTCCTCCGTGTCCGCCTCTCTGCGGGTCCGCCGCACCGCACCCGAAGCTCCTCTCTCGACCTTGGTCACCGGAGTCCCCAGTCTTCCCCCTCCCCGTGCCTGGCCTACCTGCTCTGTGCTCTTGAGTCACTGAAAATAAACCTTGCACTAAACCCGCCACTCTGCGTCTGCTTCAGTCCTCAGTACCTAACCCTGACAGTGTTTGTCCTATATTCCATGAAAAGTTTATTTAAAATGTTAAACAAAAATAAGAATTTTTTTTTTTTTAACAGGATAAATGCACAAAATAAAGCAATTATAAAGTTTATCGTAAAAAGATTGAAGGCAAAAGAGCTTCTCAGCACACACACTGTTCATTGTTTGCTTATTTAGGCTAAAATATGAGGCTACAAATGATAACAAGTAAAGAGCCGTTTGGGAGCCGAAAGAGCCGGCTCTCTGAAAAGAGACGAACTTCCCATCACTAGTTTACTGAGCGACCTGCATATTAGTTAATTAGTTAGTTATTGGATAAAAATGAGATTTACAGAAAATCTACTTTAATATTTCCAGTTTAACTATTTCTAATCTGATCTAAGATCAGCTTCACTGATAGATGACGGCTCTCTGACAGCCACAGCAGAGATGTTTCACTGAGTTACTGTTAAAGGTCAGAGGTCAGTCATAGCTTCATATTTAGATGAAAGCATTCAGAGCAGCTTTCCAAGACTGTAATGAATGTAAAGTTCTACCAATAAAGACAAATCTTACAATGAATGTCTCATCTTCATAGGTTTGAAATATTTCAGTACAGTTTTGGAGGATGAGACATTTTAATTAAAGAATGCAGATCGTGTCAGGAAAATGAATCCATTATGAACAGATCTGGACTGGATGAGCTGGGAAATGACTGGACCCTGAACTGGATGTGGACCTTATCCTGTCTGAATCTGTGATCCTGATCTGTTTGGATCCCCCTGCTGTGCAGGTGGACTCAGTTATGTTTTGCTGATCTGACCAATTTAGGTGATTTTCATTGGGAAAATATGTGGAAATTCATACTCTGAATTTCAGACATTATAAACTTCAGAATGTTATAATTTACATTTAAGTCACTTCAAATCCATTGAGTTCAGTTTTCAGGTTTTAAAATTATTTTCGCCTCATCTTCATTCAAACATTTGCATCATCTCTGCTTTTACAGCATGACCAATGATCGATCATTGATCACTGATCAGTGTGTTCTGTGTCTAAAGCTTCATCCAGATCAGTGTGATGTAACAGTGATGCTGCAGTAACTACAGTAAATGTTTCAGAGGAACTGACCGACAGTCTGACAGCTGCCTCATTATAAATCCGTGACATCATCGCTGTCTCGTCCTTACAGCCTGTTGACGAGTGAACGATTGTAAAAGCTTCATGTTACGTACAAAAATAACGAACTAACGTCTAAATGGGATTTCAGTGCTCGTAGAAACATAAACGTCTGCAGAAGAATTTCCTCCTTCCTCAGGTGCAGGGGGGGGGTCAGAGAGACACTCAGTTTGTTGGATAAAACCTGCCAGCGAGCAGGTTAGGTTCACAGAGTATGCTAACATGGTAACTGACTCAGAGTTGGAGTTAGCGCTCTGTCTGAAAGACCTCATCACGATCCTTTCCAGATTTTGCTGAACATTTATACAAAACACCTTTTATATAATTTATACAAACACACCAGAGCAAATTTTATTCTTGGATTGTTTTGTTTTTTCTTTGTTAACACAGGGCAAACTGCAGTGAGGTTTCTCTGAACTTCCAGGTTTGCTGTTTCTTATCTTACTCTTGACAAGACATTCCTGTCAAACCTGCAGTCATCCTTGTTGTGCATGTTTTCATACCAAACTTTTCCCTCCCAGTAAACTTTCCATTCCATATCTGCTTTGATAATTGATAACTCAGGTGTGTATCTTTACCATGACAGGCGTTACTGTGAAGAAGAGTCAATATTGAACCAAGTCACTGGCATCAAATTGTCCATTTGTCCATTTTTTTTTCCAAGTCTAAAAAAGAAATAAGGAATTAAGATCTTCTAGTCAGCTCTGAACATCCATCCATCCATCCATCTATGCACCCATCCATCCATCCATCCATCCATCTATGCACCCATCCATCCATCCATCCATCCATCCATCCATCCAGCCATCCATCCATGCATCCATCCATCCATCCATCCATCCATCCATCCATCCATCCATCCATCCATCCATCCATCCATCCATCCATCCATCCATCCTCTTCAGCTTATCCAGTTCAGAGTTGTGGAGGTAGGCTGGAGCCTACCTCAGCTACCACAGGGAAAGAGCCAGGGTACACTCTGAACATTCCTGCTAAATAAAAATTTAAATATCTGGTAATACTCAAGTGTGAGATGCCCCTGAAACTGACCTTCACTGTTCTACATTTTTATTGCCCTCTTTCTCCAAGTAAGCCAATTTCTGAGAGTGAATAATTGCAGTATATACCAAGCTAAAAGGTATGTAATTTTTCTACAGAAAGGAATCACACACCTCCATCACCTCTTTCAAGAGAAACCTGTTTCAAAGATTTGGATTAGGCAATGGGATTGTTCTTCATACCAGCACTGAAAAGACACTATTAAGAAAAGATTTCATATGCTTAATAGCCCTTTACAACCACCTAGATTTCTAAAAGAGATTTTAACTCTTTCTTTGTATAGATCAGTTTCAGTCACAGACTCAATATATTTGCCAATGGGAAAAATACTTTCCACTGTCTTCAGAATTATTGGATACAGATTTGTGGAAATACATTTTCAGTGATTTACAACTCATTCAATACAAAATCCTGAACAGAACTCATATCACACAGCACATGTTGAACAAAATGTTTTTTGCTTATTCTGTACTCAAAACACCACAGACACTTATTTTCACGCATTATAGCTCTGCTCACCTGTCCAGCATTTTTGGCTTGAAATCACTCAAAGACTTTCCTCCGTTTTGGGCTGCAGAATCCCTTTATCTCCTCATCTGTGCTTCCTTGGTGACTTAACTGCAAACGATCTTCCAATCAAACAAGCAAAACCCACACTTACAGCTCTATCCATCGCCAAGAAAACAATATTTGTTAATTGGAAAGATAAACAGCTGCTTAATATTAATCACTGGTTAATGCTCCTCCCTCCTCCCGGGAGGAGGCCCCGTGGTAGACCCAGGACACGCTGGAGAGATTGTGTATCTCGGCTGGCCTGGGAACGCCTTGGGGTCCCTCCGGATGGGCTGGAGGAGGTGGCTGGGGAGAGGGAAGCTTGGGCTTCTCTGCTTAGGCTTCTGCCCCCGCGACCCGGCCCCGGATAAGCGGAAGAAAATGGATGGATGGATGGATGGATGGTTAATGCTCCTGACTGAGCACATATCAGTGACACACTTTATTGAAACATGGTCTCCATTCTTATTAAACATAACTCTAGAATCTTTATTTTGCCTGTCAATGAATACCGCAATGGACACTATAAATTTTCCTTACTAAGTACATTATTATTATTGATTGGATTTATTTAAGTGTATGACTGAGATTATTGTCACTGGTATTATTGATACAAGTTGAGTGTTTGGTGTTAATAACTCTTCTAATCTGTGTTGCAGCTCCAAGATTCCACCCAGAATTTTTTCTTTTCTTGCAGGCAGTGACTGATTGATTCAGGCACCCCAGAATGAATGAACTGGCTTATGTTCCAGTGGAGGTTGTATGGTTGACCGGTTCTGCCTGGACAATGTGGGCGCTTGTGCGGTGGGGTCCTGTGCACTGTTGGGGGGGTCTTAGGGCCCCATTCGGTCCCGGGGGTTTCAGAGGCAGTGCTGGCTGGCGCTGTCTGGGTGCTTTCCCTGGCCTGAGGTGCCGGTCAGTGGCGGGGTGTTTGGACTTGTGGGGTGGGATCGGGGCTGTGCTGCTCGAGCCTAAGTGTTGTGGGGGAGCTGGCCCTCCATGGGGTTGAGTGGAGGTAGAGATGGGCTGACTGTGGCTGCCTTTGCCACTGTTGGCTGGCTTTTGTGCGGTTCCTATGTCTGGAGACTGGCCATGTGTCTGGTAGGATAAGCTCATTACACAACTAAGTGGGGCTCACACTCACACTTAAAAACAAAAATATTCCAATCATACTTATACATGTTCCTCAACTGGGAAATTGTGGGATACACTTGAATAAATAATTTATATACACAAAATATAACTATTAAAAAAAAGAGTGCTCCATTTTTGTGTCGCCTGTGTGTCTCCCAGCTCTGGGCGGGGTGGTGGCACTGGATGCTGGGGGCGGTGTGACCAGAGGATGGGTAGAAGCTGATGGGTCCTGGCTTTGTGGCTCTCCCATTCCTCTTCCCTTTCCTCTTTCCCTTGAGCAGCCCCCCTGCACTGTGGTGTCCTGGGTGGCTATGGCGCAGGAGGTAGAGCAGGGCATCTATTAATCAGAAGGTTGGTGGTTTGATTCCTGACTGCTCCAGTCTGCATACCAAAGTATCTTCGGGCATGATTCTGAACCTCAAGTTGCTCTCTGATATGAATGTGTTATATAGAAAGCACTTTGAAATGGAAAACAGTGCTTGTATGAATGTGTGTGTGAATGGGTAAATGCAAATGTGTCGTATGAAGCGCTTTGAGTGCTTAGCTAGAGTAGAAAAGCACTATATAAGAATTTATCAGTCCCTGTGGGACCTGGCTCTCCTGGGTGGGCACCTTTTGCTGTGGTGGGGTGCTCAGGTGAGCATACTGTGGGTCTGGTCATCCTGTGCCACTGCAGCTGTGCCCTGGCACCCCAGCTGTGCTGGCTGGTGTCCTTTCTTGACTTTGGGTCTGTTTGCTGTCCCTCAACTCATTCAGTGCTGTGGGCTCCTCTTTCTCCATGCCCATGCTGTCTGGGTGGGACCAGGATGTGCCGTCTGGCCTCTGTTGGATCTTGGCGAGGACCCCAGGCAGTGGTGGAGACCTTCCTGCATGTTTTTGGGTTGGTATGCAAGTATCCACTGCTGTCTGATCATTTCTTAGTAACATTTACATTTACTTTAATGGATTACACAGCAGTGGGGAATAAGTTTAATTACAGTAGAAGTCTTTCTGAAAGTGCTGTAACTAAGTTTAAGGATCTAATTCCTTCATTGTTATGCTCTTCAGTGCCATGTGCCAACACAGTGCAGAGCAGCTACCTAAACTCTGCTCCCAGTGAGGTTGATTATCTCGTCAATAGTTTTACATCCTCACTGCGTATAACTTTGGATACTGTGGCTCCTCTGAAAAGGAAAGCTTCAAATCAGAAGTGCCTGACTCCGTGGTATAATTCACAAACGCACAGCTTAAAGCAGATAACCCGAAAGCTGGAGAGGGAATGGCGTCTCACTAAATTAGAAGATGCTCATTTAGCCTGGAAAAAGAGTTTGTTGCTCTATAAAAAAGCCCTCCGTAAAGCTAGGACATCTTACTATTCATCATTAATTGAAGAAAATAAGAACAACCCCAGGTTTCTTTTCAGCACTGTAGCCAGGCTGACAAAGAGTCAGAGCTCTGTAGAGCCGAGTATTCCTTTCACTTTAACTAGTAGTGACTTCATGGATTTCTTTACAAATAAAATTTTAGACATTCGAGAAAAAATTATTCATAACCATCTGAAAGATTATTCTTCATGTTTGGCTGCTTTCAGCACTGCTGGTATTTGTTTAGACTCTTTTGCTCCAGTTGATCTTTCAGAGTTAACTTCAATAGTTACTTCCTCCAAACCAGCAACATGTTTATTAGATCCCATTCCTACTAGACTGTTCAAAGAAGTCTTTCCAATTATTGATGCTTCAATTTTAAAAATGATCAATCAGTCTTTATTAGTTGGCTATGTACCACAGACCTTCAAGGTGGCTGTAATTAAACCTCTGCTTAAAAAGCCATCACTTGACCCAGCTGTCTTAGCTAATTATAGGCCAATCTCCAACCTTCCTTTTCTCTCAAAGATTCTTGAAAGAGTAGTTGTAAAACAGCTAACTGATCATCTGCAGAGGAACGGTTTATTTGAAGAGTTTCAGTCAGGTTTCAGAATTCATCACAGTACAGAAACAGCATTAGTGAAGGTTACAAATGATCTTCTTAGAGCCTCTGACAGTGGACTCATCTCTGTTCTTGTCCTGTTGGACCTCAGTGCAGCTTTTGATACTGTTGACCATAACATTTTATTACAGAGATTAGAGCTTGCTATAGGTATTAAAGGTACTACACTGCAGTGGTTTGAATCATATTTATCTCATAGACTCCAATTTGTTCATGTAAATGGGGAGTCTTCTTCAGACAGTAAGGTTAATTATGGAGTTCCACAGGGTTCTGTGCTAGGACCAATTTTATTTACATTATACATGCTTCCCTTAGGCAGTATTATTAGAAAGCACTGCATCAATTTTCATTGTTATGCAGATGATACTCAGCTTTACCTATCAATGAAGCCAGATGACACACATCAGTTAGTTAAACTGCAGGAATGTCTTAAAGATATTAAGGCCTGGATGACCTCTAATTTCCTGCTTCTAAATTCAGATAAAACTGAAATTCTTGTTCTCGGCCCCACAAATCTTAGAAACATGGTGTCTAACCAGATACTTACTCTGGATGGCATTACTTTGGCCTCCAGTAACACTGTGAGAAATCTTGGAGTCATTTTTGACCAGGATATGTCCTTCAATGCACATATTAAACAAATATGTAGGACCGCTTTTTTGCATTTGCGCAATATTTCTAAAATTAGAAACATCCTTTCTCAGAGTGATGCTGAAAAGCTCATTCATGCATTTATTACTTCTAGGCTGGATTATTGTAATTCATTATTATCAGGCTGTCCTAAAAGCTTCCTGAAAAGCCTTCAGCTGATCCAAAATGCTGCAGCTAGAGTACTGACAGGGACTAGAAAGAGAGAGCATATTTCTCCCATATTGGCATCTCTTCATTGGCTCCCTGTTAAATCTAGAATAGAATTTAAAATTCTTCTCCTCACATACAAGGTCTTGAATAATCAGGCACCATCTTATCTCAAAGACCTCATAGTCCCATATCACCCCAACAGAGCACTTCGCTCTCAGACTGCTGGCTTACTTGTGGTTCCTAGGATACTTAAGAGTAGAATGGGAGGCAGAGCCTTCAGCTTTCAGGCGCCTCTTCTGTGGAACCAGCTTCCAGCTTGGATTCGGGAGACAGACACCCTCTCTATTTTTAAGATTAGGCTTAAAACTTTCCTTTATGATAAAGCTTATAGTTAAGGCTGGATCAGGTGACCCTGAACCATCCCTTAGTTATGCTGCTATAGGCCTAGTCTGCTGGGGGGTTCACATAATGCACTGTTTCTCATTCACCTTATTTACTTTGTTTATACTCCACTCTGCATTTAATCATTAATTGATATTAATCTCTGGCTCTCTTCCACAGCATGTCTTTCTCTCCCCTCAGCCCAACCGGTCGCGGCAGATGACTGCCCCTCCCTGAGCCTGGTTCTGCTGGAGGTTTCTTCCTGTTAAAAGGGAGTTTTTCCTTTCCACTGTCGCCAAGTGCTTGCTCATAGGGGGTCATTTTGACTGTTGGGTTTTCTCTGTATTATTGTAGGGTCTTTACCCACAATACAAAGCGCCTTGAGGCGACAGTTTGTTGTGATTTGGCGCTATATAAATAAAATTGAATTGAATTGAATTGAATTTTTGGCCTTTGCTGTGGGTTGAGGAAACTTGAGATTTCTGGATTGTCATCACTGATCTGTGTTGTGTTTATACTCTGGTGGTTCTGGTGTCTTTGATGGGGGTGGGGCTGTCCTCACGGCATAGATCACCACGTGGCCTGGGTTTGTGTCTTTATTCTTGTTTAAGTGGTTGCCTACTTGGTTTCATTCATATACATTTTGCTGCCTTTGAAGGGTTGTGGACACAGGGGAAGATCACATGCATGTATTCACAAATGCGCTCGCACACACACACACACACAAACATACACACACACAAACACACACACACACACACACACACACACACACACACACACACACACACACACACACACACACACACACACACACACACAGACAAAAGGGGCTAATGATGTACCACAAAAACACCAGGTGATGGATGTCGCCAGGACACTTGTCAGTATATTCCTGAGGTCCCAAGAATGAAAAAAAGTGTTTTGTCTTAGTTCCTGAAAAGCTCAGCTTTTACACTGTGAAATTTCTCAGTCAGCAGCAGCAGCAGCAGGCAGGCAGTCAGCAGCAGTTGCTCTCATCACAAGTCGCCATTAATATGTAAAAGTTACAAAATTTGCTTCAAAGCTTTCATTTTTAGCTCAGGAAAACACTTGTGCATTCATGTGTGCACTTGCCCAGGGCCAGCTCATCTATAATCACTCTCGTGCAGAAAGAAAAGCACTTCAGTTATTTGATACAATGGCTGCAACTTCTCTCAACATGCCTGACCAGTACAGAATTTGTGGCAAAATGCAGAGCTACTGTTTCCTATTGTATGTGTGTATATATATATATATATATATATATATATATAAATAGCCATTAGAATGCAATTGACAAGGGTTAAATTCCAGGGAGTTAGGGAGACAGTCTTACTTGGTTCACTCTTGACAAATTGTATTACCCAAAAATAAAACTAGATCAGTATGATTTTCTTAAAGGATTTGGAAGCAGAAAATATTGTTTTTTCAATCCTTCAGTTTTTTGAAGGAATCCAGATTGTGTCCTCTGATTTTTAAGTGCAATCTATAAACTTCTCATAGACATGCTGCTTTAGAGTACCCCTGAGCTTTTCAGCCCCTGGAATTATTCCCACTTGATCCATTCTGTAATCCATCTTTATCCCTGTTCATGAGAATCACTAGCATAATCACTGAGTAAAGGTTTGGGACTATTTCCTATCTTATTGTTTGACTCCTATCCCAGCAGCTCCACCTCTCTCTTTAAAGCACGATTCTCCCTGACACCTCACTTATCTCAGCTCACAATATTTTATGCAGGACCATACGCTTACACTGTTGTTGAATTTTCTGTATTGGAGTGCGAATCAATACCTTTCCTTTCCTGTCTCTTGTCTGTTCACCCTGAACAAAGACCTTCCCTCCTATGCCCTCTACTTATCCAAATCACAGACTTATCAATACTTATCTACTAAAGGCTCCAAAATGTCTGCTGGCATGGCTGCTTTGGAGGCCAGGCCTGATGGGATATAACTGGCTTCAAATACTTGCATGCCAGCAATAAAGTTATAATTAGCATTCAGCCATTACCAACAATCATCGTTCTGAACCTTGGAGGTGATGGGTAAAGGTGGCATTATATCTCTATTTTTTTAATTTATTTATGTTTTTTGCCATCTCTTTCTTCTGTTTTCAGACTCTGGATGTATCATCATATTGCAGCTGCACTAAATCATGATGTAATGACTGGAAAATTAAATGGAGGTCAAGGGTTGAGGCTGAGCCTGAGAACATTAAGCGGCTGATCAATAGAGTGCTTGGATTTGCCAAGTCGCATTAAGTAGCACATCTAATATACACCGCACTCATTGATGCTCACCAGTATCATTTAATTACGCTGTGATGTGTTACAGTACATGCAGCTCAACTAATTCCTGTTTTCTTTCTACTTCTCAACCATGTTGGTCACATTGATATATATTTCAATCAGGATGTTAAAAAAAAAGGTTTACACTATTGACATGACAGTGCACTATCCATTTTACACTATCCATTTCAAATGATTAACAAGATGAAAAGAAAACAGACATAAACAAGATATGCCACAAGTTGTCTAATTTTATAAGGCAGGATGTAATGTTTGTGAGATTTACTGGGATGGAAGATTTTTTAGCAATTTTTTCCTCAATTGCAAGCAAAGCAGTGAGTATAGCAACAACACCAGGAACAGGTCTTTTTGCTTCAAAGTTTTTCAGTTTGATTTAGATCTTAGAGTTAAATACAGCTAACCATCGAACCAGAATGACTTCTTCAAAATGCCATTGCTGTTTCTGTTCCTGGGCCCTGTACTAAAAATCTTGTTCAGCATACCCAGGGTGTCTTTCACTCATCTGGATTCCCTTACCCTAATACTGGCAATCAGGATAAGCGGTCACAAGAAGCTGGTTATCAACATGCTAAGTTAATCCAGGGTTTCCCCTGGTTCACATGAAAGGGGTGGTGTTGGCATCATTATGGAAAAGTCTACTGTCAGAAAAGCAGCTTATTTTCCAAAGGAAGATAAAACTATACCATGAGAACAGAGATTACCAAGCAGTGGTGTGAGTGTGAGAGGAAAGCACTGTACATTAGTTTAATATGAAAGTAGAAACCAGAAAGGAAAGCTGGAAAAATGTAAACTGTGTTAGAGATGTATCGATATTACACCTCTATCATTAAGACACAGGAGAATCTGATAGAGTATAATCAAGTATTTCATTAAATCAGTGTTTAAAAGCCAGGATTAGCTTTTATTCTTTCAGCTGCAGCCTCGGTGGTGTTTTAACATTCTGAGAGCAAGTACAGAATAAAAACAGAATTCAAAAGTAGGCTTAGACTAGGCTGCGTACAAATAATAAAATATCAAGTATAGATGGCTGTCCTGTTTTGGGATTATATATTAATGCTTATAGAAGAGAACAGAAACTGTTTGAAGCCAACAAGAAAAAAGTTGTATATGAGAATAGATAGATAGATAGATAGATAGATAGATAGATAGATAGATAGATAGATAGATAGATAGATAGATAGATAGATAGATAGATAGATAGATAGATAGATAGATAGATAGATAGATAGATAGATGGATAGATCACCCAACAGGGGTCATTTTGACCCATTGGTATTTTAAAAATCATGTAAATTAATCTCATATTTCATTCAGATTTTATTTGTCATATGCTAAATTTTGGGATGGTTGGGATTAAAAGATCCCTTCTTCCTCTTCTTCTCTCAGCTGCTCCCTTTAGGGATCACCACAGTGGATCATCTGCCTCCACCTCATTCTATTCCTAGCATCCTCCTCTGTCACACCAACTCTCTGCATATCACCAGTCAATATATCCATGAATCTTCTTTGTAGTCTTCCTCTTTTGCTCCTTCCTCGCACTTCCATCTTTAACATTCTTTGTCCAGTATACTGTATCCACTATCTCTCCCCTCACACATCCAAACATCTCAGCCTTGCATCTCTAACTTTGTTTCCAAATCACTCAAGCTGAGTTGTCCCTCTGATATACTAATTTCTAATCCTATCCATTCTAGTCACTCCCAATGAAAATCTTAACATCTTCAGCTCTACCTCCTGTCTTTTTGTCTCCAAATCATACATCATAGCAGGTCTCACTGCCATCTTGTAAGTCTTCCCTTTCACTCTATGATGTTTCCAGATGATGGATGGAGGTATGTTCTGGAGAGAAGAGCACTGAAAGTCAGTAGAAGCAAATGAGAGGGAGGCAGATGTTACAGTGAAGTTGCAAGGACTAGTAGTAGGACAGGTAGATGAGTTTTATTAGCTGGGGGCTGCCGCACCTTTTGGTTAAGTGCTGGTGGCACATGGTGATAGGGGAAGCTAAATGGTCTCTCATCAGTAAGTCTAATGCGATGTACAAAGTCTTTTGCCTCACCACAGTCTAGTCTGTGGTTGGAGAATATATCATTATGCTTTTCAAGCAGTTTGACCAACTTCTCCTTCCCCTTTGGACCGGCATGGCACAAATCTATGTCAATTTCACTAAGCCCAACTTGTTTTAGCCTCTATTTGAAATCTGTGAGTTTGGTATTATCTCTCTTTTAGTCCTGCTCAGATTTTTCAGGTTGACATATATCCTGGAAAATGTCAAAATACTCCAAGCAGACTGCAATTTTCTTTGACTGAAGATCTTCTTTCTTTGCCCTACCAAGGTGTGTGAGATACCTTCCCTGTTGGGAAGGTTGGCATGCCAAAAGCAATATAGAAAATTATTTTAAAAATAAATAACAATTGATTTATGTTCATTAATTCATTAATGTTTCATACATGCCCAAATAAGCTTTGTTTATTTGAGCCTTATCTAATTCAGATGATAGACAAAGGTGACACGGTGCCATGCAATGTCATGTCAATCGCAAAAGAACAAGCTGTTAATTCAGCTAACAGCTACATGGTTTTGTAAACTGTGTGACAATTTTGTGCTTTGCACAGACAATTTCACCATAAGTCAACAGTCTAAAAATATTCCATAAATGAATATGGGAACACAGATCTTAGCATGCTAATTAGCTTCAGGGTCGCGAAAGCAAGATCAGGGCAATGCCAAAGCGTATGAAAGAATGCAGTATGAGTGTTATTTGTACACAAAACTCGGCATCGGTGAAGGATTTCAGCTATTTCCACAAGTCGCAGAACTGGCTGGTTAAAATCACTAAATTTGTTGCTTTTTGGGGAAAAAAGTTGACAACACTGAGCTCCTGGGAATGCATGTTTAATAGGAAGCTCGAAATTGTCATTTGTGCTCCCGTTTTCCACTTGTTTCATAGACGTACATACCTAGGTACATACATACCAACCCAGTTTCACAGCAGTTCGTGCAATACTCACGAAATGTAATCTATTGGACATGAATTAACTTATGATTCTTTCCCCTCGCTTTCACGCTAGTCACCATTTTGCTTTCTGTAGCCCTGCGAAATCAAGTGGGAACAGGACCATTTATGATCTCACGTGCACATAGTGAATGAAACTGGCCATGCCAGGTGGTAGATTGCAAATTGCAGTGAAATAATACTATAGTGCAATGATATAGCAAGAGAAAACAAATGAGCTTGGCATCAGCGACAGCGTGGGGTGCACGTCTGCTTACTTTGTTATTCAAAACGAAGTGGTGGCACTGGTCTGGACTCTGCACAATCAGAAGCTGATGCGATGGGCTTTATTTTTTCAGCCATACAAAGTGGACATTTGCAATATCAAGGGCTCGGATAATGTTATTGCTGACACTTTATCTCATGCACCCATAGACTACAACTGTATTGCTTATTGTCCCATGTTGTTTACCTGTGCTTGTAGCCATTTCCCATTCTCTTACCAGTGTTGCTGAGTTGGTGGATGATAATGTGCTGGTGTGGCTTGTGACTAATATCTGGATGAAAATAGTTAAATTATTTTGCTTTCTCTTGGGACACATAGAAATATTGTAATTGGATTACTGGTCTGAAAACTGACTTACAATTTAAGTTCTTAGAACTTTGTTTTTATGGAGGGGGGTGTTACGGCCCCTCCCCTCTTTATATATTGTGTAAGTGTAGCCCGGTTAAAAAATGGGAAACTGTAATAAATAAGCTGTTCATAATAAATTTGTGATATTTGGTTAAAAACAGTTAAAAATATATTTTGTTGTGTTAAGTTCATGGCTGAAATATTAAGAATGTTAAAAACCATTTGTTTTAATTATTGTATATTTCTTTTGGTTTTAAAAACTGTATTTCTTTGAAAGAACTGTTTTTTCCGAGTGGAAGTGAAGGAGACACAGGTGGAATGGCGGAGTGAGAACGAGAGGAGACGAGAGGAGCTACCGCAGAGAAGTGGATTCCCGCGGAGATCGGAGGCAAAAGTTTATGGCTACAGACATTTTGGATTGTCGGTTAGATAAGTCAGAGACTGTGGGCCATTCTGAGAACAGCAAAAGTCGACCTGAAGTTTGCTGTGTGGAAGTTTGCTGCTCGTTGGTGAAGTGAGTAGCTAATGACTGAGCGATCGGACTGTAAGCGGCTAGTAGCTAACCCAGCTTCAAGACAGCTGCCCGGTCTGGACATTTTGTGGGCCAGGAAAAGAGATAGCATCCAAGCAACAATTAGAGTGGCCCGGGGACGCCCGTGGTTCCTCTAGTGGAGGTGAAGTCCATCTTGTTCTGCAGTGATTCCTGAGAGCTTCTGTTCTGCTCCGGAGATGAGGCCTGCTGGCTAGCTTCTTCCTGCGGGACACGTGTCTTTCAAAAAGGTACCACCATTTTATTTTGTTGCTCCAGGTGGAGTGAAACGACCACTGAGTTTTAGGTCACTACGATCTCCAGCCACGATTCAGGCCTGCAACATTTATTTTCTTTTATATTGTTTTGCCGGCATAGTGTTAAAGGATAAGGATGATTTGAAATTTAAGTTGAATAACAGAAGGCACTTTAATTTTGTATTTCTCTTTTATTTTCATTGAACTATTAGTAAATTGACTCTTTTAATTTCAAATACTGTTGTGTTTATTGTGTTTATAGTAAAGCTCATTCTCTTTAAGGTTTCAAGGTGGTAGTAGTAAATGTACATTCTCTGTTGCTAATCCTATTGTGTGTTAGTGTATGTTAGTTTCTGGGGGTAATTTGAGTTGAATAATCTTTAATTGTTAACAGTTACAGTAGATAGAGAAAAGAACCTAGGGCCCCATCTGCATCGTTATTTACATATATGGTAGACGGGCTACATAAGGTTTCCTTTTCAACAGGTTCAATTGTGGAGTGGGTCGTTAAGCTGATTGGGTTACATCTGTGTAAGGCCTACCACATGGTTTAACCCATTAACACCGACCGTGTCATTCAGACACAACATATTTCAAATGTCCTGCCGTTCTTGGACTTCTGGCATCAATTACCATAATAACCCCATGCTGGATATGAAGTGCAATCTCTCAGCTTTCAGAAACTGTTTGCATTTTTTCGACAGGACAAACTGTTGTGTAATTACGGTAACGCAGAATGTGCTTGAGCAGAGGTTCCGGTGGTGATACGCTCAGTGTTAAAGGCTGGTAACAGGTGTATCGGCGGCGATGGCTTGGTGAAAGGGTTAAGTACACCTGAGTGCTTTTTCTCTCTCCCTCCTAGGAACGACACCCCCAGTTTTTGGCTTATTTCTCCTTTCACCTTGCTGCCAACATTAACATACGTGCTTTACTCATCCATGCATCCATGTCATGACTGATGCTTCTGATTTCTCCTACCTCATGTTTGTTATTTTCCCTTGTGAGAAATAAAATAATGATTGGCAGCACAACCTGTCTTGTCTCCCCTCTTTGTGACTGGCTGAGGGCTGGCTTATGATGGATGACAAAAGCTGACTTGATGGAGGACGATGGCTGCACACCATCAGTTAAGGGGATTAAATCGTTCCCCTGGATGGTGTTCTGTTATCAGCATTTCATTCTTAGTTGTTCTTCCATAACCAAACCACTGTTTGCCCTCACTGCCGGACAAAAGAGGAGAGGGAAAGTCAAAATAGTGTTGGTGGATACTGAAAACTGAGGCCTTCTGACATTCTGAAGAGAGATGATTACAAGAAATGTTTTACTACTGTTCGCACCAACAAGGGTTTCTACACCAAGGACTAAGTCATGTTTTGCTTGGGGATCAAATACGTATTTTAATCAATGACATGCAAATCAATTTATAACTTTTATGTAAAAAAAATTAGAGACTCTTCAATTCTTTGCTAGTGAGCAAACTTACACATTCAGCAGAGATCAAATAATCATTTCCCCTTCTGTGTATATAGCTTTAATTCATTTTATTACCCCAGTATTTAGAATGTATTATTTTTATTACTTTCAATTTTAGCTGTAAATCCCTGGCAACTTGTGAAAAGATACAAGAGGGTCTTACGTGAGTTCAGGCAAGAAAAAAACCCAAGAACTTCCTACAGCTCTGTTGGAGTGGATAGGAACACTGGTTGGCAGTGCTGCAGCTGCACAGCTCACCGTGTCAAAAAAGAAGTTTGAAGAATTCTTACAAAACTGCTCCAGAAGCTGAAGACATTCTTCATGAAGTGTTCAGCTGTGACCCAGATCTCATGTCAGAGTTTGAAGAAGAATGGCAGCTTCTCCCCATAATGATGAGAAAGTAAAAAGAGGGGCAAAGTACTTGTTTACCAGGTTTATACAGCCTTAAAGAGTGTACCTCTAAAGTGTTGACAGACGTATAGAAGAAGTATATGTCACTATATTAATGTTTTAAAGTTAAGATTTTTTTAATGTGTACGTCACATTAACAGAAACAAAGTGTTCAAAGAAGACATATTTACACATTTCAGGTTTTTAGTTTTTTTTCTTTATATTTGTTATACAGCCTATTTTTGAAAATATGACGTTGCAATAAATGTTGCTTTTTGGTGTCTTGTAGACATTTATGTTGATTTCCCTGGTCAGATGCCCGAATCACCTCATCTGGCTCCTTTTAGTGTGAAGGTGTATTGGCTCTACACCGAGCCCCTCATGAATGACTGAGCTTCTCAACCTATCTCTGAGGGAGAGGCCAGCCACCCTTCGAAGGAAGCTAATTTCTGCTCCATCGGTCCATCAGAGGTCATCTCATTCGAACCGAACAAGGCTAAAGCCTCGGCTGAGAGTCTGCCATTGCCTGTGTCATGTGAGTCTTTGAGCCACGCTCACAAAACTGATGCTACACTCACCAAATGTTTTTCAGCAGTAACAGAAGCAGCAAATGAGAAAAAGGCCCACTCCTTTTCTTATAAGATGACTTTCAATAAAAAGTCACCCGACCGAGCAGGAGGGGAAAGAGGAAGACTGGGGGGTGGTATGTCAGGTGGTGGTTCTCAAGGGGTACAGGCACAGTGTACTGCAGTTAGCCTATGAGCATCCATGGTCTGGTCATTTGGGGGTCACAAAAACCTATGATTACATTCTTCAGCATTTCTTCTGGCCAGGTTTAGAAAACGCACATGTATCTCCTTCCTCCATTGTTTACGTTTGTGTCACTGTGTGCTATTTTTGTCCTCATGCTGAAAATGTGACTTTATTGTAGCATCGGCCAGACGTCACTCCCCGAGATGCAAGAAGAAAGCAAAAATATATCTTTTTACTGAGGAAAATGACACAAATAGTAACGTACAGTGACTTGGATAAATAACTTTAATCTGATTGTAAATATTAACTCGTCAGATTACTCGTTTCCAAAAAAAGTGGTCAGATTAGAGTAACGCGTGACTGTCAGGTTACTGACATCACTGATTATATTTTTGTATTAACTGACAAATAACATTGGGGCAAGGCCATTTACACATTCAAACATTGCTTGAAGAAGCAGTCTGCATGCTTAGGTGCTTGATTTTTTTACACCTGTGGCCATGGAAATGATTTTAACGCCTGAATTAAATTATTTGGATGTGTGAGTGAATATTTTGGGCAATATAGTATAGATCGACTGGTAAATCATCGGCTTCGCTTTTATGCTCAGCTCCACAGTGTCCACATCACTGTTGGCATCACTGTGTCTGCTGATCTCCCATTCCACACTCATGAACAAGACCACGAGATACATAAAATCCCTTCACCTGGGGCAGTGACTCAAGGTGGGAGATCCACCCTTTTCTAACTGAGGACCATGGCCTCAGACTTGGAGGTGCTAATTCTTATCCCAGCCACTTCACAATCAGCCGTAAACTGCCTCAGCATGAGCCTGAGGTCAGTGCTCCGATGAGATCCTGAGGCCACCGAATCAGACGCCCCTCAGCTGGGCCTATTCTGTCTGTAAAAATTATGACCAGAATCAGTGATGTGATGTGTGATGCACTTAATGCCCTTCCACATGCTCCGTAGATCCTGGGAGAAGAAGATTCCCTGTATCTTCTGAGCATATGAGGCTTTACACCAACAGTGCCCTCCTGAGTGTCTGTGAGTCGCCAGACCTGAAGGCAGCATCCCTTGCTTTCAGCAGAGAGCGAACCTCTGCCGGAAACCCTGGTTTAGGTAGCATGTCACAGTCCTGGTGGTGGTAACACCCCCAACACACTGGTGCATGTCTGATTGCACATCGCATGTCTGCTGAAAATCAGTAATTACAACAATATTGGGAATAAATAAGCACGCTTAAGCATGTTTTTGCATGCGCTCAGAATTCAGTTCAGGAGATAAAGCTTGAGGCGAGGAGGAATAGGACGACATTTTTATTAAGACGCGTTTTCTTTTTCCTTTGTGTTTATGTTTCTTCAGTGAAGAGGACGCCTTCACAGATGATAAAACATAGGTGCACCTTCAGACTCCAGACTCAATACCTATGACTTCTCTTCCACCTGTGGTGTACTGTGTGTGTGTCCATTCCCTAGCTACATACGTAAAACACAATTAGTCACAAAGGAGATGTCCATCCCAGCCACTGTATTCAAATATGGTGGGAGAAACACCCCTATGTATTTTTAATGTATTAATCATAAGTTTATGGGAATGTTGGAAGATGTAATTAAAGGCTAATCTGTCTATATTTATGAGTACAATATCGTTTTTTTTTTCTATTAAATAACCTCAAGAAATTACTAAACATACTTTTAAGCAGCACATTAGTTTGATTTCCTGTATGTAATTGAATTTAAATTATTCAGTTGAATTTTAAGTATATAGCAGCCATGAACCATCACAGGGCACTTTGCATTTTTTTCAGTAGCTTAATGTCACTGAGCAGCTTTTTTGGAAATGCTAAAGAGGCTTATTAAAACACTGTTATTGTATCACTAAAAAGGAAAGAGACTGCATGCCGAAATACAAACATGAACAATCATATTCTCTCAGAAATACGGTTTTGCATATTTTTATAGCTTTCCCTGTAGTAAACTGCAATTTGTCTTTCTTTTAATTCCATGATTAAAACTGCACTTTGATATTTACTTTATAATTTTAAGACGTATACAGTTGTGAAAATGAAGTTTTACATATCGGGACATAATAAAAAAAATCAAATGGCCGGTTTTAAAATCATGTCACTATTTATTTAATTTGTGTGACAAACTAATTACACCCTTACTGATTCCATAGGAATTAAAAGCAGCAGCTGATAATCACATACATTTAATAAGCTGATCCTCAGCAACTGTGACCACCTCAGTAAAACCAGGTGTTTTGGCACTTTGCAGGTCTAGATCATTCAGGTGAGAGCCCCTATCTGTTGTCTCATTACGAGCGTGCCCCAGCATTGTCAGGCATGCAAACAAGCATGTGGGGTCCATACAAACCACTGAGCACCATTTTGAGTTGGTGCAATGAAATTTCGGAAAAATGGACTATTTTTGATGCCCAGCTCCCGGGGGTGTAACGTGTAGGTGGCAGTGTATTTAGAGTTATTGCAAAAATATAAATGTATAGTATAAATGTACTATTGTCCGCACAGTGTATTATTGAGGACCTTTGTGGATACTGATTACCGTGTTTCAATTTAAATCACAGTACATATTTAAAATGGTGATTTTTTCAAATCCATCTTCATTTTAAGACCTTTAAGATCTATCTTTAAATCTTTGTCTTCTCTGAGATTTCTGTGTAAAAACACCACATAGTACCTGAAGAAGCAGATGTGACTCAGGTTCACAGAATGTGGAGTAAATTCCTCCCACATCATAACTGAATGATTTATCTGCCAGGTATCTGATATGAGCTAGAAATAATAAAAACATATTGACTGGCTGTGGGACTGGAGGATCCTTCATCAGATCAGAGCTGGGCCTGAACATCTTTCAATAAATGTGAGCGTGTACCTGGTGTGGTATGTTTCATCAGTTGGACCGCATAGAACGGTGCTTTGTGAGAACACGAAATAGCCACACTGAGATGCCTGGAAATGATAGTTTCTTTCTGGGAGAACTATGGTGGTTTTAAGTGAAAATGTCATCTGAACAAACTAAATTAAATAACATAAAGTCACAGGTGCCCATGGGCAGAAAAAGAAGGATGTTTGCATCTGATAGCCAACAGTTATTTATGCTGGAAAAGTAAGGAAACACAATGGACAGGAAATGGCAGTCCCCTTGTTGGCTGCAGCTGCACGCACTCACAGCAGAAATACAGAAGAAAGTACTGATAAAAACACAGATAAATATGCTATTTTTTGTGAAAGGAAGTCACTGTATACAGCACAGGACACGGACTTCATAGATTCAAACACAAGGGATTTACTGGAAAGTCTCAGACTGCTGCGCACACAGGGTGAGGGCCGCTCAGCACCGATACCCTACAACACATCCGGCCGCTTCCGAAGGCGGGAAGCAGAAGCGGAGAACCGGCAGCGGAGCTAGCGCCCAGGCTAAAGCTAACTCCCACAGAACGCTACCATCGGTTCTGCTGGCAAACATCCGCTCTCTGGAAAATAAACTGGACTGCATCAGGCTGAACATCGCATCAAAACGGGAGGTCAGAGACTGCTGTGCTTTTGTGTTTAGTGAGACCTGGCTGAATGACAGTGAGACAGTGCTATTAGCTGTGCCAACAACATGCCGGGCTGATAGGAACAGCACCTTCAGGGGTCAAACACGGGACGGAGGTTTATACAATTACATCAGCAATAGATGAAATACAGACTGAAAAGGGACCCTTTCTCACTGCTCACCAGACATTGAGCTCTTGTCAGTCAAATGCCGACCCTTCTACCTTCCATGGGAATATCAGTCATATTCATCATCGATGTTTCACCTGATACTGTCACCAATATGGCCCTGGATATCCTCTGTCACTGCATCAGTGATCTGCAAAATACACATTCTGATTTCTTGTTGCTGGGGGCTTCAACTGGGCAAACACGAAAAAAGTTCTCCCTCACTTTTATCAAAATGTGGACTTTACGACCAGGGGAGACAACATACTGGATCCTGCATATACCGGTGTCAACACAGCATTTAAAACAGCCCCCTGCCCCCACTTAGGATCATCAGACCACATCTCTGTGATGCTGACTCTGGCGTATAGACCTTTGCTCACCTGGACAAAGCCCTCTTCAAAGCTGGTGAGAGTGTGGCCAGAGGGGGCCATGACAACACTGCACGGATGCTTTGAATGCACTGACTGGTCTGTGCTCAAAGAAGCTCACATCAAGGACCAGGAAACTGACATTGGGGAATATGCTGAGACTGTACCGGCCTACATCTATAAATGTATAGAGGACGTCTGGACCACAAAACGCATCACAACCAGGGCAAAACGAGAAACTGTGGATGACTTATGAGGTGCACACCCTGCTGAAAGCGAGTGACCCTGCCTTTAGATCGGGCGATACAGCTGCCCTCAGAACAGCAATAAGCCAGGCTGAACAAAGCAATCAGACTGGCTAAAAAAAAGGACCATTGACAGAAAATATGTAAGCATTTTCAGGACCACAGAGACACCAGGAGACTGTGGCAGGGCAAAAAAAATGTCACAGACTACAAGATCACAACAACACACCTGCAGGGAAGACCACCCCACACCCTAAGGAATAGGTGCTGTGTCTGGACCCAGCAGACCTCTATAACATCCTAAGAAGGATAAATCCAGGAAAAGCTGGCAGCCCTGACCTGATACCAGGCTCTGTACTGAAAGGTTGTGCAGAACAACTGGCACATGTCCTGACAGACATATTTAACATCAAGCCGTAGTTCCATCCTTTTACAAGCTTCACATACAGAACCACAAGTTTCCATCAGACTGTTGAACACTACAAAATCTTAACACAACCTGTTGTACAATATCTACCACTTACTAGACAATATTTGTATACAATTACAGTGCAGTGCAATAAAAATAAATAAATACATTTGGTCAGCACTGCATGAGTGGAGAGCTCTCAGAAAGGTATTGGAAATAACGCCATATGGTCAAAGCGCCACCTAATCAATTCAATTCAGCTTTATTTATATAGTGCCAAATTACAACAACAGTCATCTCAAAGAGCTTTATATTGTAAAGTAAAGGCCCTACAGTAATTACAGAGAAATCAGAAGACCCCATTTGAGCAAGCACTTGGTGACAGTGAGAAGGAAAAACTCCCTTTTAACAGTCATCTGCTGTGACCAGTTGGGGGTGAGGGGAGGGAGACAGGACAAAAGACATGCTGTAGAAGAGAGACAGAGATTAATAATAACTAATGATTAATGCAAAGTGGGGAATAAACAGAGTGAAAAGAGGTAAAGTGAAGAAGAAACACTCATAGGAACCCTCCAGCAGTCTAAGCCTATTACAGTGTAACTAAGGGAGGGTTCAGGGTCCCCTGATCCAGCCCTAACTATAAGCTTGATCAAAAAGGAAAGTTTTAAGGCTAATCTTAAAAACAGAGAGGGTGTCTGTCTACCAAATCTAAACTGGGAGCTGTTTCGACAGAAGAGGGTCCTGAAAGCTGAAGCCTTCATTCCCACCTGTTCCCTATTCCCCTAATTAGCCCTGGTACAAATAGCATCAGTCTCCTATTGTCCTTTGTCATGGTGTCTGCATTTGTTCCCTTCCTGGTTATGTTCCTGTCTGTCACTCGTGTGTGCTTCCTGACTCTTGTTTATTTAGTTGCCTTTTCTATGGACTTGGATTTTTGGATACCTCTTCAGCCTACAGTAAAGGTTAACCTTTTGTTACTTCTGCCTGTCTTGTGGAGTCTGTGTTTGGGTCCTCAGTCTGCAAAACATTACAATTCTAGTTTGAAAAGGGTGAAACAGGGGGCTGGATTCTATTAGAGTGCCTTGTAAAAGGAGCTTTTACTGTTGAGGTGAGGGAGTGAGAGTTCTGAATCTGAGATCCAAATCATAAACATCCAGATATTGTGTTGCTTTTCCATCTTCTCATACATTGTTACCCATATGGAGACTGTCTGGTTTAAGCATGCTAGTCTGGTGAAAGATGTAAGGCCATTTAGGTGACAAGTGCATGACACAGCAATGATGATCTGATTAAGCCAGACCAAAAAACAATGCAAAACGCAATGAACTGAAACTGAATTGTTAGCAGGATATGATTTTTCTTAATTAGATGAGCCATATAAAAGATGGTGTGAATGCATGCAGGTTAATGACAGGGGTTACATGTGAGGAGCGGATGGATCAGAGAACTTTATGTAATCATTAGGCTTTCCCCACAGGTGCCCAGTGCAGTGCAGGACTCTGGGGTTCTGGGCAGTTTTTTGGTTGCTGATCCAGAGCTCCGTCTTGCCAGTGTGGATATGCTCAGTAGGTATTCTATAAGTTGCAGTTGTAAATGAGATTCTGGCAGTATATTCCTCAGTTAATGGTTTAGTGAAGTGACGCAGTGGTCTAGTGTAAAAGCGGGGATATTTATTTTGGCTTTTGCACACAGACTTCATTTTACATTCTTTCCCCAGATTGCTGATGTGAACTGTGTATTAGCGACGGTCATTCTGCACAGCCTTGTAATTCATCAAAGAAATCACCCTTCATGCAAGATTAATTTCCCTCTGAAGATCCACACTATGAAAGGTTATAAATTTACTTTAATATTAACTAGCCTTGCCTTAAGGATGTGAAGCACATTCTGGCTGCGACACTTTCCCATTTTTTCCCCTCCTTCTCTGTCTTAGTCTACCTTTTTCCTCCGTGTCTCACCCTGCCTTCTCTGAGCATGCATCATAGGCATGCAGGCATTCATGTAATAGAATGTGATAACAAATTCAAATTATGAAGGAGAAAAAGTACTTTCATTTGTCTAACAGTCGGTGAGTGGGAGCTCTGCTAAAAGTAAAGAGGTTTTTTTTTTTTTTTCCCCTCCTGCCGAGTGTGTATATGCGTGTATGAAAAATAGGTCATTATGAAAATCCATGTGTAGCATTTTCCCTTTGAGTAGATTTATAATTTTGTGTCCCTTCTGTCAGCCATTATTGCCTCAAACAAAGACAAAGGAGGGATGCATAAGAATGAGGAGGGGATTTTTTTTCCTCGCTTTGTCAGTCTTAAAAACATTTCTCTGCTCCGTTCGTCTCTACGTGCAGTGAAAGTCTATCACTGCCTCTCTAATGTACTGAATGGCTTTTGCTTGGAGTAAATACAGAAGTCCTTTTTTGAAGTCCTTTTATGTGTCTCCCTTGATGGAGCACATCAGCCGGCTGGAACTCCAAATTCATCCCCATGTGAGAAAAATGATTAGAGAAAATGAACTTACAGCGCATTTCATCACTTTCATGCTCACTCTGTCTGCTTGGCTGGAGTTCCTGAGTCAAAGCAAGCAGAGCACCTGGAGTTTCTCCTGGAGCAGGGACACTGAACACACAGACAAATGCAAACAGTGACAAGAGTGATAAAGTGAGAGTAAACTTACTGGGGTTCATGCAGAAGAGCTCAGAGTGCATTAAAGCAGAAGATTTGAAGGTGTGGAGTTTAGTACTCTTTCACTTGAAGGATAATGTATAAACATGTACACCTGGACTATATTTATAATTGATCAAACATTAAAAATACTGTTAAATAGCTCGTTGGAGTGGTATAGTATAGGTCTCATTTGTGAGACCTATGGAAACACGGTGGAGGCATTGCTGCAGTTCTTCCATGTTCATTCAACTAAAGCCTCTTTTCACTGGCCCATCAGCATGAAAGCACCCAGACTCATGGCTGCATCGCACTGCTGGGTGATGGAGCGCTGCACTGATACTGGCCCTTTAGCACTAAATTGTTTGAGTAGCTTGGAAGACAGACACACAAACTGAACCCTTTAATGGTTTGTTCAATCACACTTGGAAACAATACCAGTGAATGCTGTGCCTGGCTTAATTCTTTATTAATGTGAGCGCTGATTATAGCTTCAGCATTCACAATACTGAGATCCAAATCTTAATTATTAATATGGATGATTCAGTATTCATATTATTGTATCCAAATCTTTATTATTATAACTGAAGAAAAGCAGAAACAGACTCTTTTTTTTTTTTATCTTGTTCTTGTGACCCCATTTTCAAGACTAGGAAGACAGACCCACACAGACACACACACAGACCCACACACACACACACAGACACACACACACAGACCCACACAGACCCACACACACAGACACACACACACACACACACACAGACCCACACACACACACACAGACCCACAGACACACACACAGACACACACACAGACCCACACAGACCCACACAGACACACACACACACACACAGACCCACACACACACACACACACACACACACACACACACACACACACACACACAGACAGACGCACATTTGTAGAACAACTTTTTGGGACTCTCGTGTTATTTAAAACACGACCTGTTCTGGGTGAAATTTTACACCAGTTTCTCTGGCATTTACCGAGAATGCCATCACCATGGTAACTTTAACTACTGTTCCACTTAGACAGGTGTAAACATTTGAGAGACGATGAGCAGAATCATCTGAATATTATCATTTGATTGGTTCATTTGAATTTCCTCTCTGTGATTGTTTGATACTTTTCATTTGTGTTCAGATTAAATTCTTGTCTCTCTGCCAGACAAATTGTTAAATATCATACCGGCCTGCTTGAAACAGATTTACACCCTTCTTTAACCCATTTAAAGCTCTTTGTCATCTGTCTGTCAGTGACCCTGACTATGATTTTGACTTTTGTCACAGAGTAAATGGTACACGGAAGCACTTTCTATTATAGCTCACTGAACTCGACCATGAGCTTTATTATTACTGAGGGAGATCTCTGTTCACTCATATGTCTGCGATCCTGGGTGTTAATCTGTTCTTTACATCATTTCCACTTTCCCACGTTATCAAACTTAAAGGTACAGTCAGTAATTTTGCAGTGTTTTTTTTAAATAATATTGTATACCTAAATATACATAAAACATTGATGTATTTTCATACATTTAGTACATCATGGGCACTCATATGCCTGTGACTTCAGGCATAAGAAATGAAACATTGTACCTGTGTTTGATTTTCAGAGAAAGGGTCCCCTTCACCAAAGAAGTGAAAACGCGAATGAAAGCAACATCACCACCGAGGTCGAGATAAAATGAGAGTAAATATTGACACGGTAGCCTTTCCAGATGGAAGGAGATGCAGAGCGAGAAGGATTTTAAAAGTGACCCTGAAGTCGCCTGCTTTCTGCTTGACAGGTAATTCAACAGTCTAAATTCAGTGTTTTTGACTGACTCAAGTACATTCATGGGCATAATGCGATAGCTAGCTTTGCTTGTAGCATTACCAGGGATTTATGCGTGAGCGGGAAATCTACACCATAAGCTACATTAGAACTTGAAACCCCTCTGAACCTTATGCCATAACCTAGGACATAACCTGACGTGCACCTCCCGAGAAATATAACTATATCAGGCCAACACAGCCTGCAGCTACTGTGATTGGCCTGTTCAGCACAGGCGATTCCTCCTCTACATTTCCAGCCACAGTTTTTGAATTTATCAGCAAGAGAATAAGAATAATCATCTCAGTTAGTTTAGCAAATTCCTGGAAGGAGATTGCTGAAACTATCAGAATGGACATGAGGGAATACACAAAGAAGTGGAAAAACTAGACGGACAAATATGTTTGCACCCAAAAAAAAAAAACTGACCACAAAAAGTGAGGACCCAGGAGGGAAGTCCCAGCATTTTATTTGTTTCTGTCGGCTGGCACCGCGTCTAAAACATAGGGAAGCGACTACAAGGTAATTGTAAAACACAATTCATTGTGCAAAAGCTCAAATGCCGGCAATGACGTCGAGCACATATGGAGGTTATGTCATAAGCTCTACAAAGACCCAGTGCAGAAGTCTAAGTCAGGCCTAACTGTACCATTAAAAACCATTGTCCTGGGTCTTTGACCCGGCATTTCTATTTTGTGTCTTTTGGACTCTTAAGTTCTGTAATCATTAATTGTGTGATGATTGCTTGTTGAAGAATGGGATGCCATCCTACAGCAGTGTGTGACCAAGGTGGTGACCAGCATGAGGAGGAGATGCCAGGCTTTTGTGGCTGTGTATGATTCTTCTACTTGCAACTGAGGCCCCTGTTTGTTAAATGAATAAACTGTTCAATTGCCAATACATCTTGTTTCTTCAGACTTCAAACAAGTGTCAATACAGAATAAGCTGTTTGGCAAGGTTTTCATGTGCAACTCACATGCTCAACTCTGCTGCGCAACCCACAAATGCATGTTCCTTACAAATGTGGCACTATTTCAGGGGAAATAAACAGGCTTTCCAATGGTATAAGATTTACTGCCAAGAAGTATTGTTACAACAAAGAAATAATAGCCCAAACACACATTTCCTTGTGCTAAGTTTAGTTTTCACTTCCCTCATATTCCTTGTATCTGGTCTAGCCTTCGACCCCATGTTAGTTTTTCCAGTTATTCATTGTTTTATTCCGACTCCAGACCGTGAAGAGGGAGCTTAGTGTGAAAGCTGTCAATTTATCAGTCAAGCTATGTCCCTACCCTCATCAATGTTCATGAGCTTTGGGTAGTGACCAAAAGATGCAAATGCAGAGTGGTGTATAAACGGAGTGAAAACAAGTGAATGAAAAATAATAAGAAGTTGACTGCAATCTGGAATGAAAAAAATTACACACTACACCTTTAATTCTATCATCATCGCAAGTTTGTGTCTCATCAGTAGTCCTATAATTTTCTTCTGTTTTCTGTGAGCCAGTCAGCCTCTGCCCTGTGTGCTTTAAATTTCAATGCTCTTTTGTGTGATCTTTGGTCTTTTCGAGATTGTGTCTTTGTTATTTTAACTACCTTTTCAATCATACCAACTACCTGTTATGTTCCCTGTCCTGTTTAACTGCAGGAGAAGGAGCTCCTGCATTGCATTGCATCAGGACTACAACCAATCCTCCTTACTGCAAATTCTCTTTGATAGCAACGTCAATCCAGCACCCAGTCTAAGTGCTGTGGAATTGCAAGAGCTAGCCCCAGAGTCTCTGCAAGCCTTTGATACCTGTCTGCAAGCTCTGGAAAGTGCAGAACCTGCGCCCCTGCACCAATCTCCCCAATCAGCCAGCATTTCACTCTGGGCATTGTGCTTCAGCCTCTGCATCCCAACCCAAGTCAGCCATTGGTTCTTCTAATATGTGCACAAGAATATTGGAAGTCTCAGTCTTGATCATCTGAGTCTTCAGAATCACTCAAGTGACTGGCTGAATCTTCAGAGTCATCTGCTGCATCTTCAGAGCCACCCAGGCCTTCTGAGTCACCAGGGAATCCTGAGCCATCTGAACCCCCCAAGCAGCCCCGTCAACCTGAGGAGCCTCATCCTGAGTATCCTGTTGGTTCTGTTGGTCCTGATTGTCTAGAGTCTTTGATTGAGTGTCCAGACCCCCAGCTTGTGGGTCTCGAGCTGCCTGAACCACCTAAAACTGAGTCAGAGTTTCCAGCACCAGAAGGTCCCTTCTGTCCTCACCGTTGGCCACCTGGTAGGCCTCCAGAGCATCTTCGTCTCTGCCGCTGGCCCCTCAGCTGGCCTCCAGATCTCCTTCTTTTCAGCCGCTGGCCACCGGGCTGGCCCACTGAACTGTTTCACTTCCACAGTGGTCCTCAGTCCCTGGGTCTGGTTCCTTGGCATGGGTGGCCCCCTGAACTGTGTTTCCTTCTTTGTGGTTTCCCAGGCAGACCCCCTGAACTGTTTTGGTCTCTGTTCGGCCCCATTCCCAACATCCTGTTGTGTACTGTTTTTTCCCCTTTTTGTTCTGGCTCCCTTTGTTTTTGGTTTTGTTCTTTTCCCATGGCCTGGGTGACCCCTGAACTGCTTGTCTTTTGGACTGTTGTGCTTTTGTTTGTCTAGTTCCTGTCACTCCTGTTCAGACTTTGTTTGGAGAATAATCCTTCAGAAGTAACCTTTCAGTTCATGTGTCTCCTGAGCACTGCATCTTGGGTCCAAGTTTGCCTGCATTCACTGCATGTTATGACATTGCAGTCTACAGCCTTTAAAATTATGATTAAAATTATGTCTGTAACACATTCTTATAACTTTCTGATACTTAAGATTGAAAAGAATTGAGACATTGTAATTAACATGATAGCTGTCAGTTCTGTCATTCCTTCTATTACTGCCCTCTGCCGAGGCAAAGACTGGAGATCACACTGTTGATTTAAGTTAATTTGTATTAAATACACAAGTGCACAAATTCATTCTGAACTGAAAATCGAGAAGCATCAAGGACCATATGTGCAGTTTTAGTTTTTACATGACAGCTGTCGATATTAATGCAGTTTGTAAATTAATATATGACAGGCCTCTTCAACAGCATGTTGAATCTAAGCAAGAAACATCCAGTTTATTGCAGTGAATAGCATTTAAGCATTCACATCACCTACAGTAACTACACATGGTCCTCTATAATGTCTTTGCTCAAGACTGGCATTTGAATTCTCAGTCCTGATCATTTGACAGGACCCCCCCCCCCCCCCCCCCCCTTTAACCTGCCTGGATTGAGTGCACCAGGTGGAAAGTTTTCATGTTCATTAACATACAAATCTGCAGCAGTTTTAATGAAAATGTTTGCGCTTACCCCCACTGCAGCTTCCTCCACATATGGACCACTTTCAGCAAGGCACATCCAAAATCCATTTGCACTCAAATTCCATCCGAGCCAGTGCTCTGAAGTGGAATCAGCTGGTACCAAAAAAAAAAAAAAAACTTTTAATAATGCCCTGCACTCCAGTCAGTTTTCTCTCCTGGCAAGAAACTGGCACATCACCCTGTCTTGGTGTTTCTCAGTCAGCTAATACGATGTTTAGTATATTTGTCATTTGTACATAAGAACTTTCAGGCCTTCATTAATGAGCCTAAGTTGTTCAGCCAGCTCCCGAGGAGAACAAGGAGAAGTACTTTCATGTCTCCTTTTCTGCGCCAGCCCAAAATGTCTTTGTAAACTGTAATCCCCAGACTTAAATTAAAAAAAAAAATCCCTCATTATGCTTCAGTCCTTAATACCTCAGGCTGATAAAGTTAACTGATCACAACCCATATCTAGACACATTCACTCGTCTTTGTGGCATCTCGTTTAGTATCAACATTCTCTTTTGCAATCATATTTGTGTTCAGTAGAAATCAATCAGCTCAGCCACGTGCAGTTTTGTAGACATTGCTCATAAAATATATCTTGTGATTTTTATTTAAAATATATAAATCAGACTCAATAAATAAATAAACAATAAATAAATAAAATGAATCAAAAATTTTAATGAATAAGGTAATAAATAAATGCAGAGCTCTCTTGATGCCTTCTTCTTCAACTGTCAGTTGCCACCCCGCTCAGCCATCTGAATCCCACTCATGTCGAACCCCAAGGCTGTGCCTCTTCTCTGGATTATTTGATCTAACCTCTTCAGAGCTGAATCTGCTGTTCTCAGTCTAATTGGATAAAGGTTTCTTCTCTAGCTGCTCAATATCTGGTACTAAATGTATTTTTATATAGTTTTGTGTATTTTATTCGACGGTCTTCAATTCTATATGACTATAGCTCAACTACAGTTGAGTGAGGTACTATCAGGGCAAATGCCCTGCGGGTAGTTGACCGCTGGAATTTTCTGCTCTGTCCCCATCCTGGTCTCAGAAATATTCAGTCATGACATGATACATATGGAGTCAAAATGCAATGCAAATGCATCCCCATATTGCATGACAAATATAGTTGCTGTCTCCCCAGCTCAGGTCTCCATTCTTCACGATACTATCACAAGATGTATCATTAAAAGGGGCTAATTTAAAGAAATAAGTTAAATACTGCTTTATTCAATACTTATTCAAGAGCTTCACCAGTGTGGTCCAAGCTCTCAACTGTATTCAGTTGTTGCTTTAACAGCCATCGAGGGCATTTCCACCTTCTCTATGCGACAAAAGGACTGCTGGTCAGCAGCAGCCTCTTCTTCACACCTCTGATTTGATTCCATCACCATCCTCTCAGTTCAAACCCGTTAAGCCTTAAAGTTCTTGTAAGCTGACACATAGTAGTGGTATGTGATTGTGATTGATCTTCCATTTTTCTTCCTCTTTGGTTTCTGGTTTCCTGTTCCAGAGTTCATAGTTCTCTGGTGCTCAATAGTCCCCATGTCTTCTCTCTCCTGGCCTCTAATGGCCCTGAAGCCTTTATTGCAGGCTCATTTCTGTTCAGCTTCTGTCACTTTCACTCTCAAATGGTGACAGAAGGATTCCTTTTGCTGTATGTTAATGTGTGCTTTTAATGTTATGCTGCAGCTAATCTGCCATGTCATTTATTTTCCCTAGAGGTGAACTTCCCTGCCGTGGTAAGACCGCTATTATTTCTTTTTTGGGATGTCTTGTCCAACTTCTTACCACTGGACTCTGCTCTGTGATGTGCCACTCCAAAAAACAGTTCCTGTCCACCACAGACAGAGGGCGCCATCTCAGGCCTGATACTTCCAGGTGTTTCATGCCTCCCGTTGTACACCTGGAGACAGCGTTTACACGTGAGTCTGCCTTTGGTGGCTTTTTGGCAGCATCTGCCTACACAACACACTACACACTAACTATACACTCCAAACACACCAAAATCTCTCACACTGCTCGCTATCAATATTGCTATCTCGCTTTTGCCCAGTAACTCTCAACACCTTTACCTGTTGCTCAGCAACCATATGCCAGATGTTGCCATATAATTTTTTAATTGGTTGCTGTCATGAGTATTTTTTTGCTTGCAAGCACTTCCAAAAATCCAGATTTTTTTTCCTGCACCAAATGCACATTACATGTGAGGATAATATACAGAAAAAAGCATGGTGTTGATTATTGATCATAACTCTGGCTTTACTTGGTCTGTCAACACAATTTAAAAACTGGAATGTAGTTTTTAGTCCGCATTTTCCACACCAGATGAAACAGAGACTCAACGAGGCCGCGTCCTGCTGCTTTGTTATCTTAAATCAATTATGTCATTTGGATGTGTCGGTGCATCGGTCGACCCCAGGTTGTTAACATATTAGGATACTATTACCATATTTTAATGCTAGAGTTAATCTTACTTTATGCCCGCAGAAATCTTCTGTGTTTGAAATTAATAATCAAAATCTTAGACGTTATTACCTGGAAACGTGGTAGTTTATGTGTAATAATTAGGAATCTAGGCTGTAAAATGCAAAACTATTCATGGCTACTACATTTTATATTTCCTACAACTGAAAACCTAGGACCAAATAAACATGTTTGTATTTGTTAAATGTAAATTTTATAATCACTAATCAAACATGGGTGCCACTGTGAAGTAAATTTAAATTTCTATTTAAAATTTAAAAATATAAATTCATATATAATTATATAGGCTCAATGATGGTCTAAGAGATCATAAAATAGTTTACAAAAGATTTATTGACGTTCAAAAACACACTGATCACACCATAAGATTTATGAAGTGAAACAAAGAAAAAAAGAGCCAGAATTTAACATCCTGGCCATTCATATTTTTCATAACTTTAGTTTAGCTTAATAAACCTTGAGGGCACCACCACCTGGACAACCATGTCCACCTGCACCCCATTTATGATACGAGCCCATTTTCTTAGAAGCAACCCATCCTGTCGAAAATAACCACTAGGATCACCACCTTCAGACTGAACCTGATCAAACAACCATTTTAGCGTGGGATCTGCTGCCTGCCCCTTTATACAGCCCTCTCTAGACAATGTGGAGAATGGCAAAGGAAACAGAAGGCCAGCCTCTTCCACAGAAAGGTCTAATGTAGGAGTAGCTTGTGTTTCAAAAGCTTAAATTTCCTCAGCTCAACTTTACTCTTTTCTTCTCAGAGCAGAAAAAGAAAACACTTTAGGATGTTTTCTAGCACATTCATCTGGTTCCTCAAACTCTGGCAAACAGACACAACCGGTGGGCTATCCTTCCAAACCCTCACACCAGCTAAATCATTCCCCAGAATGATATCCATCCCCACAACAGGAAGGTGGGGACGAACACCCATCGCCACCTCACCGCATACCAGATCGGAACAAAGATGAAAACTGTGCAAAGGCACCCACAGAGGAACCAAACCAAAGCCAAGCACAGGGGATTTACTTCCTGTTGCAGTACAGCAGAAAGGCAAAATGCTCTCCACAATAAAGCCCATCCAAAGATACAAAACCATCTGAGACAAAGGGAGCATACATGTCATCAATAGAAGATGGGGCAACACATGAAGATCACCAGCTACAGACAAATCAGGATCATACACTGGTGAAACAAGCCCAGCTTTGCATAGACACAGTAGGCTATGAACTTGCCAGAAGGTTTACTTAGTGACAATCCCTTTTCCAATGTCCATTGTTTTTACAAGATTGACAAACTTTAGCAGGCTCAAACTTCCCATCCGTCTCTGGAACATATCTCACAGCACTCTGAGCAGTCACGAGAGACCCCCGAAGATCTAGCAGGCCTAAACCTAAAATTCTCCCTCTGCTGCTCCTCTCTATGAATCTGACCAAGGACACAACCTCCAGCATGCCTCAAGACATAGTCGTCAGCCATAACAGCAGCTGCAGAAGCTGTCCTAACCTTCCTCTCATTAACATAGGTAGCAAGGTGAACAGGCAGAGCGTTCTTAAACTATTCTAAGACAATCAGGTCACAAAATCATATTTCTGTACCACAGAAGCAGCACACCAACGCATAAAGTGATGCAAAACATCCTGGGCAAACATGAGTTTGTGCCTCCCCCTTCTTCCAGTTCATAAACCGCTGCCTGTACGCGTCTGGAACCAACTCATACACTTTTAAAACTGCCTCCCTAACTGACATAATTAACACAATCATCAGAGCTAAGTGCAGAAAATGTCCTCTGGGCTGTACCTGTGAATAGACATTGCAACAACAGGGTTTTATGTTGATCAGGACACCCTCGAGTGTCTGCCACATGCTCAAAGAGAGTATCTGGGTACTTCTCATCAAACTGAGGCAAAAGGCTCAAACTTTCCCTAACACTAGAGTCCATACTGAAATCACTCTGTAGTTCTAGCCGCAGCTCTTCCACCTTCACCTTTTTTGTCGCTAAAGCCACTTCAAGCTTCAGCCATTCATGCTCCAACTCAAACTGCAACTTTTGCCTTTTCCCTCTCTAATTGCATGAACTGATCAAATGACAACGGCCCAATTAAGAGTTCCAACCCCAACGGCACTGGAGTCTGAACCATATCCAGAAGTTTACCGGACACTGCCAGACCTTCAACAATACCCCGCAATCTAGCCTTTTTTGGGACCTTCCCAGGTTTAGACCAACCCAAGTGCACGGCCAAATCAATCAGATCAGCTTTTGTAAACTGAGACAAAGTCAAGTTACTTTACTTTATTTGTACCCAAAAGGTAAATTTGTTGTGCAGTATAGTGAGTCAGCTCATAAAAATACAGACATGATTAAGAAGACTAAGACAAAACGTGTTAAAAACAAACACCACATATAAGAACAAATAAGAACAAATGGAATAAAAATAAAACATGATGAGACATAAAACATAGTAAGAACATAAAAAACACAGCAAGGGGTTAAAATTTGTTATGGCTGTAGGAACAAAAACTGCTTTTATAACACTTGGTTTTACATTTAGGCATTTTATATCTGCGTCCTGACGGGCGAAGCTGGAACTCACAGTGCAGGGTGAGAAGTGTCCTTTAAGACTGATCTAGAAATCCTCTGAACCTGCCTGGAGTACAGAGACTCTAGATTTAACTGCAGCTCTCCCGTCAGCTTACTGCACCACTTTATGTGGTTCAGGTAATTCTTATTTTTAAGAGAACCACGTCACCAAATCTGATTCAATGAAAGCAGATAAAACAGGGTCAGCAGTGTTTTGTCAGTATTAAAATACTGAAGTATTAAAATACCTGAAGCAATGAAGACGCTGGTTCCCATTTTTATACACAGCTTCACAGTTTGCCTCAAAAGTCAGTTTACTGTCAATAATTGTGCCGAGATATTTATATGTTTCGACACAGCCTACTGCCTGACCCTTTATAACAGTGAGTTCTTGTGCCTGAGTGAGTTTCCGAAAATCAATGAACATTTCCTTAGTTTTCTGGATTCATCACACCACTGAACAAAGTCCTGAACGACCGGACCATGGTGAGTTTCAGTGCCCGTCAGCAGACTAACAATAACTGAATCATCTGCATACTTTAAAATGAATCTGTCCTCCTGCTGCTGCGATACATGTTTGTATAAAGAATGAACAGGAGAGGTGACAGAACACATCACTGTGGGGAGCCGGTGGAGGAACAGACCTGATCAGACAGAGTGCCATTCACTCTCACTCTGAGTTCTGTTTGTTAAAAAATCTAAAATCCAACCCAAAAGATTAAAACTTAAATTAAAATGTTCTGAAAGCCTCTGTGTGAGAATGTGGGATCGGATGGTATTAAAAGCAGATGAGATATCAATGAATATCAAGATGTTTAAGAAGCAGGTTCGTTAAGATGACTGTGGCATCCTCTACTCCTCGGTGTGGTCTATAAGCAAACTGCAGAGGATCCAGATCACACACTGTCCATCCATCCATCCATTCGCTTCCGCTTATCCTGTGTGGTGTCTGTACTGCCATGCTAGTCTGTGTTAAATGCATGTATTGTCTCTTCTTCCTTAAGGGTTTATGCAAGGGAAATTTGATTTAAACATCCTGCACAAAGAGGCCCCTTTGCAGGCTCTCTTACTTCCATATGTAACCCCAGGGTAAACCCCCCCCAGTGTTAAAGTTTTGGTGAAAATGTGAAATTTTGATTGAGATCCTAATAAATTGTGTTAAGATTTTTTCCCTTTTTCATAGTGGGTGTCAATGTATAAAAATAAGTTGTATTATGCATACTGTCTGCAAGTATTTACTTTGTGATGGATTAAGTTAATGTTTGTGAAGTGTTTGGTGTAAAGTTATACCTTGTGAACTCTGATTGGCTGATCGGGAAGCGAACGTGAGGGGGAAGCGAGAAGCAGCTCGTGCTCTCCGGCGGACATTAAGTGTCATGTCAAATATCTACTGATAGCGATTAGCTAACAGTTTTGCAGAGAGACTGTTTCCAGTTGAGGACATCACCTACAGTAGCCTCTCCTGTCAGTAAGAGGCTGGGGCTGTTGGTTTGTTCGACAAAGAGCTGGACTGTGTTTGTCGCCGACGCAGAGTTGGATTAAGTTTTTGCCGCTGTGCACAGGACTGGACTTTTGTGGAGTTAAGGTTTTTTTTTTTTACCACGAGGCTGCTACGTGGCCTGTGGGACTGCTAGCAGCAACGAGGGAGTAAGGACTGCCGAGAGTGAGTAACCCTGTCCGCACGCTCACATCGCGTACACTAGCCAAGACTGTGAACTCACTAACTGATCATCCGCCATTATCTGGCGATCAGGCCTGCAACAGGTTATTTTAGGGTATTGCCGGCTTTTTTCTTTAATGTTTTCTTTTGTTTTTCACTTCATGTGGGCCCACACAGGTAAATGTGTTTGAAGTTTCACAAATATTTGCAGTTGTATGGAGTTTTCACCCTCAGTTTGTTTAAGTGGGTGGGTTTCCTGTTAATGTGCCGCTGATGTTTGTAAATAAATACTGTACTTTGGGCACTATTTCCTTCGTTCATTTGTGGCATTAATGAGAGGTTTATTTGAGTGTGAGGGATTTACAGCGCGAGAACTTAAAGGTAAAAACACACAACAATTTGCTAGATAATTTTACGTTCAGTTGTCAGATCCAAGAGAGTGAAAATTTCCCTAGTTGTGTGTTATTAAAGGGAACGGACCCAGGGCGCTGTATCTCAGTTCAAGGGGTACATAGGAAGCGCTACACATATAAGGCATTGTCCATATGTCTACTATAGGTTAGGGGGTTGAAGTTGTTTTTATAACCATATATGGGAGTTAAGAATGTGGTGGGTTTGCCAACATTATGGTATATAACCTTTGTTTCTTCTTTAATCTGGGAGCTAGGGCGATTAGAGACTTACTCTCTCCCAGGCCGCGAAGGAAAGCGCCTGTTTTGACACTGTCTGTTTCTTTGCAATAAACTTTTTTATATATGCATTAAGACTTTGTCAGCGAGGATTTTTTGCCAAGAACACATCACTGAAGAGACAGCACCTGTTCAGGGCCGCGGGGGGGCTGGAGCCTATCCCACCTGTCATAGGGCGAGAGGCAGGGTACACCCTGAACAGGTCGCCAGCCTGTGTCTGTAACATGAGTCTGTAAAAACTTATTAAAAATATAATAAAATATCGGGCACAGTTGTTTGGCACATGATTTGAGCAGATGACCACAGATGTTATCTGGTCCGTGACTCTTGTTTATCTTTATGGAAGAAAAGGCCTTCAAAATATCTGTGCATTCAGTATTAAAATGAGGGCTGTCTTTAAGTTCATGACTCACTTCCTGCCTCTCTTTGCTAAAATCGAGTACATCAAATCGAGAATAAAAACAATTAAGAGCATTTGCATGAGATGGCCGCTTAAGAAACTCCGAGACCAACGCATTGCTATGGGCAGCATCCATACCTACAAGCGAACCAGCACCACACAAATATTAAGGCAATCAAAAAAAACAAAAAAACACACACACACACCACAACAACAAAACCTGGCAATGTAAAGAATGCAACATACAAAACTAGAGCATAGAGCATCCCACAGCCACAGAGGTCACAACTGAATAACTGCACCCTGGTCTTCATGTGTGCACTGGCGGTGGGTATTTATACACCTGCAAACTGTCGGTATCAGGGAAGAATGTCCCTGCCAACACTCCGGGGTGCCCCCAAGCAAAATGCTTCAACCACACAGACAACACACAAAAACAACAAACGGCCCTGAAAAACAATAACAAACCCAACAATGTCTCCTTATGAAAGTGCAGCTACAACCTACCTGAGGGACACAAAACAGTCCAGCCTGACAGAAGAACAAACAAAAAACACAGCCACCCAAACACCCACCAAAGCCGCACAAGGCAGAACCAACACTCACCATCTAGCGCAGACACACACCTCCATGACAGTCAACCACATACTAACCCCCAACAGAGCTAGCAAAAAAAAAAAAAAAGAAAACTGCCACCTGGGACCCCCCCCCCCCCCCCCCAAAAAAAAAAACCCAAAAAACCAAACAAACCCAAAGAGACAGCAACAGACAACAAAGCCATGAAGGGAGGACTTTCAAGAAGATTGCAGTCCTAGGAACAGCTAAGATACCACACAGGACCCTTAAGCTCCCAAGACTCAGGTAGAGGACCTGAGCTTGTAGGACAAAGAACGCCCACAGGGTGAGAGGAGATTTGAAGAGGATGTGGGACCTATGGCACCCAACAGTGAAACAATGAGTAGCTAAGTGTTCCACAATATCCACAAGAAGCTATCGCAACTAGAGACTGACAAGGTACAACACAAATGCTATGGCAAGGGGGGACAAGGATGTCAGTTCCTGTGGGGAAATGTCATCATCCCCCATACTCCGGTTCAGGGTCACCTGATCCAACCGTATTTATAAGCATGATCAAAAATAAAATTTTTAAGCCTAATCTTAAAAATAGAGAGGGCGTCTGTCTCCTGAATCCAAACTGGAAGCTGGTTCCACGGAAGAGAGGCCTGAAAACTGAAGGTTCTGCCTCCCATTCTACTCTTAAGTATCCTAGGAACCAAGTCAGCAGTCTGAGAGCGAAGTGCTCTATACACTGTATTATGCACCCTACACCCCCCCCCCCCCCCCCCCACAACATACCCTATATATATATATATATATATATATATATACATATTATATTTTAGTGTAAACATTGGTTACATTCTACTGTATAGTGTATAGTATATATAGTAGTAAGTGTATAGTATGTATGTTCTAGTGTATATATTTTGTTACATTTTATATTTTTTATTTTGACTATATTTTGTTAATCATTCTAAACTAGCAGTCCTGCATATTTGTTTAATAAGTACATTGAAGGACAAATCCTGCTCAAAAATGACTCCAAGATTTCTCACAGTGTTACTGGAGGCCAAAGTAATGCCATCCAGAGAAAGTATCTGGTTCAACACCATGTTTCTAAAATTTGTGGGGCCGAGTACCAGAACTTCAGTTTTATCTGGATTTAGAAGCAGGAAATTAAACGTCATCCAGGCCTTAATGTCTTTTCTGCTGAGTTATAGAGCACAGGATTTGTTCATGTCAGCTGAGCACAGCACCTTGGGTAGCTTAAGCATTCTGGCCTACCTCCAAGTCTGCTGGGTCCATTGTCTGGCCAGATTGTTCTGTTATGATTTCACAAGAAACAGAAGAACCAGAGTGCTGACACAGAGAGATATATCAAGGAGCAGTGGGCAGGTGAGTGATCTGAAAGTCCAAACAGAGCACCAAGCACAGCAGAGGACATCCATCCATCAACTGTCTTCGGCTTATCCAATTCAGGTTCACGGGGGGCTGGACCTATCCCAGCTGCCATAGGGCAAAAGGCAGGTTACACCCTGGACAGGTTGCCAGTCTGTCACAGGGCCAGCAGAAGACACACATTTGGAATTTCCTGAGGGCAGACGAGAACAAATGTAAAAGCATGGAATCAAAGAGGGAATGAAGAGTCTTTTTTAGAAAGCCTGATGTTACCAACTGAAGTAAATGAGCTGGTGAAGGCAGAGATGAGAAACAAAGAGGAAAGAAAAGAGCACTGTACTTCAGGGACCATGACACATCCATTTCTACTTATAATACCTCAGACACCTGTCCCCCCTGTTTGTGTCTGTTGTTTGTATTTCTCTTGGATGGGTGTTCTGGAACGCAAATTTCATTATATGTTTACATATGATGACAAATAAAGTCTTCTTGTTCTTGTTGTTCTTGTTCTAATACATAACACTTAAAATTATATATGATCTACATCACTGAAAATGGTAATAATAATAACAGTAACAATTCCCATTCACACAAGCACTTCTTTCTATGGTTAAGTGCTTTCTATCTAACATTGTGACACTCAGTGTTCTTGCCCAAAGGCACTTTGGCGGACATGTGATTGGCATGCAGACTGGAGCAGCCAGGGATTGAACCACCAACTTTCCAATTAGTAGGTAACCGGCTTCACCTCCTGATGCAGCACTGCGCTGAACGTTCAGCCCCTCTCTTCATGATCTGTGATGAGTGACTGAGGACTAAAGACATGATTCAGGGAGTCAAACAAGTGCTTTGATCATGTGTGTCAGCGTGTGTCTGGATCGGTCCACTCCTGCATTTTACAAAACTCGGCTTGTGTCTCACTGCTGATACTGACGATACTTGCTTTTTTGGCAGGGGAAGAAGGGACATTTTGGGGCTTGTCTTAATTTCTCTGTTAGGAAAACCGCATTCTACATTCTTAAATGTTCTTATTGAGACAATATTTGCACGTGTGCTGCCTCCTCTACACTTTCCTGTCTACACTCTTTTTATTATACTTCTTTACGTTTCATATCAGATTAGCTGTCCAGTACACGTCACTGTGTACTTTATAATCTGGTTTCTTGGCTTTCATTTCACACTGGTATATTTTGATGTGGTGTGTAAACTCGCTTCTTATCTGTACAAGCTCACAAGACCTTCAGACAGCTGCTATGACTTGTGCTTGCCAAGTTGGCTCCTTTTTAGGGTACCCAGTATTTTTTCTGAATTTGGTAGAACAGCGTTCTCTTATTTTGCGCCTTGGTCATGGAATGACCTTCAGATCATGCTAAGCAGCAGCTTCAGAGCAAAAGCTGAATGTGTGTGTCTCCCTGGGAGAGTTCAGAGCTCTTATAAAGACTTCTGTTATTGATGAGTGCAACTGCTATGCTGTATTTTGTCTTATGTTATTATATTAACTCTGACTTGTGTTATTTTGTCTTGTGTATTCATGTTATATCTGATTTTATTATTTGTAATCTTGTTTGATTATAGTGTATATTACTGCCACAAATTCAGTGACCATAAACTTCCTTCAAATCTGCAACACTTACTTCTTGCTTGGCAGCAAATCTGCAGTATGTAATCTTTATCAGCATTTGATAGTCGGGTTAAAATTCTTTCACAGTCTCAACTTTGTTTCTGTGAGTTTCCTATGATTACAGAGGATTTCAGCTGCTGTGGAGAGAGATTGAGTGATGAGAGAGCTGACATTTATCAAATATTTGCAGATGCTTTAACTGCTGAAGCCACAAGCTGAACTTAATTGATTTTGCCGTCTGGCTCACTGCACTGTGGAGCTCAAATGAGTATCCTGTTTTGTGTGTGTGTGTGTGTGTGTGCGTGTGTGTGTGTGTGTGTGTGTGTGTGTGTGTGTGTGTGTGTGTGTGTGTGTGTGTGTGTGTGTACTTTTGTTTTAGCCTTTGGTTTATAACTGCTGTTTGATTTGATTTAGGCACCAAAGCATCTTGGTTAAGATAGTTTGGGTTCAAAAACCCCATTTCACAGTGCTAATTACATGCTGTAGGTTTTTCCTCCCCGTCCCCATTATGTGATTATTTACCTGAAAGGAACAACAAGAAAAACAAATTAATAAATAAATGAACAGGTGAAAATTTTCTAATTCTATGTTTGAGATTGCGTCATTCTTCATAAATCCACATGGGTAACAATGTAAATAAAGACAGTGTGTAATAAAGAGACTGATTTGCATGTCAAATGCAAATTGGTAACAATGTAACAGGTGAAGATCTTGTGTTTCTTGGTATCCTTTAGAACACTGAGCTGAAACAGAGACTTAAAGTTTGATTAAAGTCAATCAAATAATTGATTAAATTAGCATTTCCATCACAGCTCAAATATGAGGACTTTCTTTTCAACTTGGATCTTTGCAACATTTGTCAGAGCAGTCCAAAAACATGCCCTGCTTCACCCTCTGAGTCATCATAGATGATAACCCTGTATTTTGGAGGAAAAACACTTTTTTGCTTTTGAAAAAAAAAAATGTGTGTTAGAATGATTATTTTCTTTGTTTCCTTAGGGGAGTGTGGGGTGAGTTGTGCCAGTTTTTACTTAAAGTGACTTTAAAGCAAGGCCATGATAGTAATGCTTCCAACTAAAATATATATATATATATATTTCAGAATGAACAATTACTTTGGATCTGAAATATGGTATTTAAGAAATATAGCTTTCTGTAAAAAAGTGGTCTTGTGGCACAACTTGCCCCCAGTGTGGGGTACGTTGTGCATTTGGGGTAAATTGTGCCATTGATTATTGAAGTAAAACAGTATATTTTGATCTCAGAAACTGTAATGCTATATAAAAGCTAGACAAATACAATACAAATGATTCATTTAAGGTTTATTTAAAGTTATTTTACAACATCAAAGGCCACTTTTCTACAAGCCTATTGCGCCACATGAGCACATCAAAGGTCAGTTTTCTTAAACAAGGCCTAGTGCCACATGAAGATATGCTCATAACCACATTAAATTCAAATGAAGACCAAACTGACTGCAAAAACCACCAAGTTTTTGTGGTGTGGGTAGTTTCTTATGCACATCTACTCTAGGCACGCCATCGTTTTCTTTGAAAGTGAAGATGGGCTTTCCATCCACAGATCTCTTACTACTTTGCCTTAGAAACTTTGCATTGATGTCGGCACCATCAACCTTCTCAACCAATCCAACATAGTTGTAGGATTTGGTTTTACCTGCAAAGTTTACAATTACAAAGTCCCCAGCAGACAAATCCTTGTCACTATCATCATCATCATCATTCTGGACATCTGAACTCTCATAGTCAGTCGTGTCGTTAAGTGGGATGGCAATGTGACTCTCTTCTGCGCCGCTGGAGACAACCATTTTCTTTTTTGGTTTGGTTTTAAAGAGTCCCTCTCTTCTTATTTTCATTCCTTTTCTCCTTTTCTCCCATTTCATTTTCTCTGTCATGTGTCCTCCAGGCTATCTTCCGCTTCATCATAGTCCATCATGAGTTTAGTGTGATTTGATTCTTTGAGAGCCCTTTTCTCCTGCCTTTCATTCTTTATCTTTTCCTTTTCAGCCATTTTATCTTCCTTTTCTCTTTGTCACTTCTCCAGCTCCATCTTCTCAGGTGTGTCGGTCATGAATTTTGATTTTACTTTCTTTCTTCTCATTATGGGCCTTCTTGCTGTGGCTTTTGGCAAGGGAAGTATGGCTTCTGGAGATACATAACCCAAATGGGCAGAAGAACCAGTTTTGTCACTTGCTGATTGCTTGGGATTTGGTTCTGGAAGAGTGGGTGGTTCACCCGGGTCTGGACCTGCTTCAAGACCTGTGGCATGGGTTGGCTCCTCATGTGATGGTCCAGGCACATCAGCAGCAGCACTGGTGGAGGTCTCTTCTGGGTTTGGCCTGTCTGTTAGCATGAATGGGGCATAATATTCATCTGGGAAGATATCCCTGTTGAAATAGATAATATATTTAAAATATTCATAAGTGGGGGTGAGCTGTGCCACTGGCACAACTTAACCCAGGCCCTGTGGCACACATCACCCCAACCCCAACATTTCAGAAAAAATGCATTATCCAGCAGTTTTGACCTAACATAATGCTAGCTGTATAGACTCATAGTGTAGCTTACCAAAGCATTAAAACATTTGTAAAATGTTTTCAAACTTGTCTATAACTGTTCAGACACAACAATCAAAAAACCTTGATCATAGAAATTTTATTTTGTAAGGCCAAAAACATTTTTTTGAAGTTAAATGTGCTTACCTCTTATGCAATGAGGCTCTCTTCTTTGCAGGATGAGTAAAATCGCTTACTCTTCAAAAATGTGTGGTCACATGACAAATTTCTTGTATTGTTCCCTAGAAAAAGGGGGTGGGACAACTTCCCCACTTTCCCCTATTGCCAAGGCATGGGTTTACAGCTTGAAAACAAAAATTCCATATTATGGGTCAGAGTTAGGGTTAGGATCAGGTGGTGTCAGAAAATAATAATAATAATAATAATTAAAGCCGCAAGCGGCGTTTTACGGCCCTCGCTGCCTGCGCGACCGCCAAACCCAGCGCGAGCCGCAAGTGAGCCCCCGCGAACCCCCAGCGAGCCACCTACGAGCTCCGCAAATCTTCCAGCCAGCCACCTGCGAGCCCCGCAAATCCCCCGCATGCCGCCTGAGAGTCGCTGCTCCTGCAACCTGCGACCTGCGTTCCCTGCGACCAACCTGCCCTGCAATCGGCCTGTGAACAGCCTGCAACCCACCTGCGAGCCACCTGAGATCCCCCTTCAAGCTGTCAGAGAGCCACCTGTTCTGCCAAATGTAATCCCCACTGGCAAAAGATGAAAATCTTGGCAAGGACGGACATGATAACACTGTTGAATCTATCTATTTGACTGTTGCGAAGTGTTCTACCTTTTTTCATGCATTTCAGAAAACCTAAATGTGATTCCCACCATCTAATGCTTTTGTTCCATCTGTAGGGGGCACTAGTGCACTTGTTGCTCTGAATCTACAAATCTAAATTAAGTCTTGTCCAGTACATAAGGGAAAGGAAATTGCAAGCAAAGTGCAGAAAGAGTGCGTGAGTGATTGCGCAATACGTGTGACAAGGTTGTGGTTTCTCCATAGTGACGTCATCTTGACATTGGGGTGGTGGTCACGGCTGCAGCGTGCAAAAAAGGGCATAGGTCTGATTGACTTTTCTGATCAGGAGTATCTGAAGAACATGTAAAAAAATTTTCATGCATTTCAAAGAAAGTAATGCGGTGGACCTCCATACAAAATTGCAGTTTCTTCTGTAGGGGGCGCTATTGCAGCAATCGCCATTGTTTCTGCACTTATGGATTCAGTGTAGGTGTGTTCATAAATGATTCCATTTTGGGGCAGATCGGGCAAAGCACGTGCGATTGATGGCAGGAAAGAGGACAGAAATTTTTGGTCAAACGAACGCCAAATTCAGGGGCGTCATGTGACAAGCCCGTTGAATTGAATACGAAGTCTTCGATAACTTTGGATGCCCCATGTATCTAGATAATGCTGAGCCATTTTGGGTTTAGTGGGTCAAATGCCCTAGGAGAAGTTCGCGCAAATACGAGGTGTCCAACAGTGCAAAATTGGCAAAAACAGAATTTCAAGCCAAGCTAGCGGATTTCGTGTGGGAATGTGGACATGGGTGTCATTGACTTTTTTGATCGTGCTGGGGTAAAGAATGTTTGTCTCGAATTGCATGCATGTCTGAGAAAGTAAATTGTTGGCTCCCCATATAAACGCAACGCACATTTGCGGTGTGGTGGCGCGTGTGGCGTGCAAAATTGGGCATAGGTCTGATTGCCTTTTCTGACCAGGAGGATCTGAGGATTGTGTACAAAAATTTTCATGCATACCAGAGAAACTAATTTTGTGGACCCCCATACAAATTTTCATTTTGTTCTGTAGGGGGCGCTATGGCATCAATCGACGTGGTTTCTGCACTTATGGATTCAGTGTAGGTGTGTTCATAAATGATTCCATTTTGGGGCAGATCGGGCAAAGCATGTGCGATTGATGGCAGGAAAGAGGACCGGAATTTTTGGTCAAACGAAGGCCAACTTCAGGGGCCTAGTGTGACAAGACAATTGAAATGAATACGAAGCCTTCGATAACTTTAGATGCCCTATGTCTCTAAATGATGCTGAGCCATTTTGGTGTTTGTGGGTCAAATGCTGTAGGAGAAGTTCGCGCAAATACAAGGTGAGCGAAATTGCTGACTCGGCAAAAGCCAAATTTCAAGTGAACCTGGTGGATTTCCTGTGGGTCATGCAGGGGTGCCTCAAGAGGATTTTTTGTTTGTCCTGACATGATCTATGTGTGACGAGAATTTCATGAATCTAGGGCAAACTTGAATTTGGCCTCTCCCATAGGGGCCCGAAAATTGAAATTTCCAGGGGGCGCAGTGTAGCCGTGTTTTTGAGTTAGTTTGTGGCGACATTAAAATACGTAATTTTTCGCCAGACCTGACCACCATGCAAAAAATGGTGACTTTTCGCGCATGTTCAGGGGGTCAAAATTGGGTTCAAAGAGAGAGAAAGTATAATAATAATTAAAGCCGCAAGCGGCGTTTTACGGCCCTCGCTGCGTGCGCGACCGCCAAACCCAGCGCGAGCCGCAAGTGAGCCCCCGCGAACCCCCAGCGAGCCACCTACGAGCTCCGCAAATCTCCAGCCAGCCACCTGCGAGCCCCGCAAACCCCACTGCATGCCGCCTGAGAGCCGCTGCTCCTGCAACCTGCGACCTGCCTTCCCTGCGAACAACCTGCCCTGCAAACAGCCTGCAACCCACCTGCGAGCCACCTGAGATCCCCCTTCAAGCTGTCAGAGAGCCAACTGTTCTGCCAAATGTAATCCCCACTGGCAAAAGATGAAAATCTTGGCAAGGATGGACATGATAACACCGTTGAATCTATCTATTTGACTGTGGCGAAGTTTTCTACCTTTTTTCATGCATTTCAGAAAACCTAAATGTGATTCCCACTATCTAATGCTTTGTTCCATCTGTAGGGGGCACTAGTGCACTTGTTGCTCTGAATCCACAAATCTAAATGAAGTCTTGTACAGTACATAAGGGAAAGGAAAATGCAAGCAAAGTGCAGAAAGAGTGCGTGAGTGATTGCGCAATACGTGTGAGAAGGTTGTGGTTTCTCCATAATGATGTCATCTTGACATTGGGGTGGTGGTCACGGCTGCAGCGTGCAAAATAGGGCATAGGTCTGATTGACTTTTCTGATCAGGAGTATCTGAAGAACATGTAAAAAAATTTTCATGCATTTCAAAGAAACCAATGCGGTGGACCTCCATACAAAATTTCAGTTTCTTCTGTAGGGGGCGCTATTGCAGCAATCGCCATTGTTTCTCCACGTATGGATTCAGTGTAGGTGTGTTCATAAATTATTCTATTTTGGGGCAGATCGGGCAAAGCACGTGCGATTGATGGCAGGAAAGAGGACGGGAATGTTTGGTCAAACAAACGCCAAATTCAGGGGCCTCGTGTGACAAGCCCGTTGAATTGAATACGAAGCCTTCGATAACTTTGGATGCCCCATGTCTGTAGATAATGCTGAGCCATTTTGGGTTTAGTGGGTCAAATGCCCTAGGAGAAGTTCGCGCAAATACGAGGTGTCCAACAGTGCAAAATTGGCAAAAACAGAATTTCAAGCCAAGCTAGCGGATTTCCTGTGGGAATGTGGACATGGGTGTCATTGACTTTTTTGATCGTGCTGGGGTAAAGAATGTTTGTCTCGAATTGCATGCATGTCTGAGAAAGTAAATTGTTGGCTCCCCATATAAACGCAACGCACATTTGCGGTGTGGTGGCGCGTGTGGCGTGCAAAATTGGGCATAGGTCTCATTGACTTTTCTGATCAGGAGGATCAGAAGAATGGGTAAAAAAATTTTCATGCATGTCAGATAAACTAATTTTGTGGACCCCCATACAAATATTCATTTTGTTCTGTAGGGGGCGCTATTGCAGCAATCGCCATTGTTTCTCCACTTATGGATTCAGTGTAGCTCTGTTCATAACTGATTCCATTTTGGGGCAGATCGGGCAAAGCATGTGCGATTGATGGCAGGAAAGTAGACCGGAATTTTTGGTCAAACGAAGGCCAACTTCAGGGGCCTAGTGTGACAAGACAATTGAAATGAATACGAAGCCTTCGATAACTTTAGATGCCCTATGTCTCTAAATGATGCTGAGCCATTTTGGTGTTTGTGGGTCAAATGCTGTAGGAGAAGTTCGCGCAAATACAAGGTGAGCGAAATTGCTGACTCGGCAAAAGCCAAATTTCAAGTGAACCTGGTGGATTTCCTGTGGGTCATGCAGGGGTGCCTCAAGAGGATTTTTTGTTTGTCCTGACATGATCTATGTGTGACGAGAATTTCATGAATCTAGGGCAAACTTGAATTTGGCCTCTCCCATAGGGGCCCGAAAATTGAAATTTCCAGGGGGCGCAGTGTAGCCGTGTTTTTGAGTTAGTTTGTGGCGACATTAAAATACGTAATTTTTCGCCAGACCTGACCACCATGCAAAAAATGGTGACTTTTCGCGCATGTTCAGGGGGTCAAAATTGGGTTCAAAGAGAGAGAAAGTATAATAATAATTAAAGCCGCAAGCGGCGTTTTACGGCCCTCGCTGCGTGCGCGACCGCCAAACCCAGCGCGAGCCGCAAGTGAGCCCCCGCGCACCCCCAGCGCGCCACCTACGAGCTCCGCAAATCTCCAGCCAGCCACCTGCGAGCCCCGCAAACCCCACTGCATGCCGCCTGAGAGCCGCTGCTCCTGCAACCTGCGACCTGCCTTCCCTGCGAACAACCTGCCCTGCAAACAGCCTGCAACCCACCTGCGAGCCACCTGAGATCCCCCTTCAAGCTGTCAGAGAGCCAACTGTTCTGCCAAATGTAATCCCCACTGGCAAAAGATGAAAATCTTGGCAAGGATGGACATGATAACACCGTTGAATCTATCTATTTGACTGTGGCGAAGTTTTCTACCTTTTTTCATGCATTTCAGAAAACCTAAATGTGATTCCCACTATCTAATGCTTTTGTTCCATCTGTAGGGGGCACTAGTGCACTTGTTGCTCTGAATCCACAAATCTAAATGAAGTCTTGTACAGTACATAAGGGAAAGGAAAATGCAAGCAAAGTGCAGAAAGAGTGCGTGAGTGATTGCGCAATACGTGTGAGAAGGTTGTGGTTTCTCCATAATGATGTCATCTTGACATTGGGGTGGTGGTCACGGCTGCAGCGTGCAAATAGGGCATAGGTCTGATTGACTTTTCTGATCAGGAGTATCTGAAGAACATGTAAAAAAATTTTCATGCATTTCAAAGAAACCAATGCGGTGGACCTCCATACAAAATTTCAGTTTCTTCTGTAGGGGGCGCTATTGCAGCAATCGCCATTGTTTCTCCACGTATGGATTCAGTGTAGGTGTGTTCATAAATTATTCTATTTTGGGGCAGATCGGGCAAAGCACGTGCGATTGATGGCAGGAAAGAGGACGGGAATGTTTGGTCAAACAAACGCCAAATTCAGGGGCCTCGTGTGACAAGCCCGTTGAATTGAATACGAAGCCTTCGATAACTTTGGATGCCCCATGTCTGTAGATAATGCTGAGCCATTTTGGGTTTAGTGGGTCAAATGCCCTAGGAGAAGTTCGCGCAAATACGAGGTGTCCAACAGTGCAAAATTGGCAAAAACAGAATTTCAAGCCAAGCTAGCGGATTTCCTGTGGGAATGTGGACATGGGTGTCATTGACTTTTTTGATCGTGCTGGGGTAAAGAATGTTTGTCTCGAATTGCATGCATGTCTGAGAAAGTAAATTGTTGGCTCCCCATATAAACGCAACGCACATTTGCGGTGTGGTGGCGCGTGTGGCGTGCAAAATTGGGCATAGGTCTGATTGCCTTTTCTGACCAGGAGGATCTGAGGATTGTGTACAAAAATTTTCATGCATACCAGAGAAACTAATTTTGTGGACCCCCATACAAATTTTCATTTTGTTCTGTAGGGGGCGCTATGGCATCAATCGACGTGGTTTCTGCACTTATGGATTCAGTGTAGGTGTGTTCATAAATGATTCCATTTTGGGGCAGATCGGGCAAAGCATGTGCGATTGATGGCAGGAAAGAGGACCGGAATTATTGGTCAAACGAAGGCCAACTTGAGGGGCCTAGTGTGAGAAGACAATTGAAATGAATACGAAGCCTTCGATAACTTTAGATGCCCTATGTCTCTAAATGATGCTGAGCCATTTTGGTGTTTGTGGGTCAAATGCTGTAGGAGAAGTTCGCGCAAATACAAGGTGAGCGAAATTGCTGACTCGGCAAAAGCCAAATTTCAAGTGAACCTGGTGGATTTCCTGTGGGTCATGCAGGGGTGCCTCAAGAGGATTTTTTGTTTGTCCTGACATGTTCTATGTGTGACGAGAATTTCATGAATCTAGGGCAAACTTGAATTTGGCCTCTCCCATAGGGGCCCGAAAAATGAAATTTCCAGGGGGCGCAGTGTAGCCGTGTTTTTGAGTTAGTTTGTGGCGACATTAAAATACGTAATTTTTCGCCAGACCTGACCACCATGCAAAAAATGGTGACTTTTCGCGCATGTTCAGGGGGTCAAAATTGGGTTCAAAGAGAGAGAAAGTATAATAATAATTAAAGCCGCAAGCGGCGTTTTACGGCCCTCGCTGCCTGCGCGACCGCCAAACCCAGCGCGAGCCGCAAGTGAGCCCCCGCGAACCCCCAGCGAGCCACCTATGAGCTCCGCAAATCTCCAGCCAGCCACCTGCGAGCCCCGCAAACCCCACTGCATGCCGCCTGAGAGCCGCAGCTCCTGCAACCTGCGACCTGCCTTCCCTGCGAACAACCTGCCCTGCAAACAGCCTACAACCCACCTGCGAGCCACCTGAGATCCCCCTTCAAGCTGTCAGAGAGCCACCTGTTCTGCCAAATGTAATCCCCACTGGCAAAAGATGAAAATCTTGGCAAGGACGGACATGATAACACTGTTGAATCTATCTATTTGACTGTTGCGAAGTTTTCTACCTTTTTTCATGCATTTCAGAAAACCTAAATGTGATTCCCACCATCTAATGCTTTTGTTCCATCTGTAGGGGGCACTAGTGCACTTGTTGCTCTGAATCCACAAATCTAAATTAAGTCTTGTCAAGTACATAAGGGAAAGGAAATGGCAAGCAAAGTGCAGAAAGAGTGCGTGAGTGATTGCGCAATACGTGTGACAAGGTTGTGGTTTCTCCATAGTGACGTCATGTTGACATTGGGGTGGTGGTCACGGCTGCAGCGTGCAAAATAGGGCATAGGTCTGATTGACTTTTCTGATCAGGAGTATCTGTAGAACATGTAAAAAAATTTTCATGCATTTCAAAGAAACTAATGCGGTGGACCTTCATACAAAATTGCAGTTTCTTCTGCAGGGGGCGCTATGGCATCAATCGACGTGGTTTCTGCACTTATGGATTCAGTGTAGGTGTGTTCATAAATGATTCCATTTTGGGGCCGATCGGGCAAAGCACGTGCGATTGATGGCAGGAAAGAGGACTGGAATTTTTGGTCAAACGAACGCCAAATTCAGGGGCCTCATGTGACAAGCCCGTTGAATTGAATACGAAGCCTTCGATAACTTTGGATGCCCTATGTCTCTAGATGATGCAGAGCCATTTTGGTGTTAGCGGGTCAAATGCCCTAGGAGAAGTTCGAGCAAATATGAGGTGTCCAACAGTGCAAAATTGGCAAAAACAGAATTTCAAGCCAGGCTAGCAGATTTTCTGTGGGAATGTGGGCATGGGTCTCATTGACTTTTATGATCCTGCTGGGGTACAGAATGTCTGTCTCGAATTGCATGCATGTGTGAGAAAGTAAATTGTTGGCTCCCCATATAAACCCAACACACATTTGGGGTGTGGTGGCGCGTGTGGCGTGCAAAATTGGGCATAGGTCTCATTGACTTTTCTGATCAGGAGGATCAGAAGAATGGGTAAAAAAATTTTCATGCATGTCAGATAAACTAATTTTGTGGACCCCCATACAAATATTCATTTTGTTCTGTAGGGGGCGCTATTGCAGCAATCGCCATTGTTTCTCCACTTATGGATTCAGTGTAGCTCTGTTCATAACTGATTCCATTTTGGGGCAGATCGGGCAAAGCATGTGCGATTGATGGCAGGAAAGTAGACCGGAATTTTTGGTCAAACGAAGGCCAACTTCAGGGGCCTCGTGTGAAAAGACCGTTGAATTGAATACGAAGCCTTCGATAACTTTAGATGCCCTATGTCTCTAGATGATGCTTAGCCATTTTGGTGATAGTGGGTCAAATGCTGTAGGAGAAGTTGTCTCAAATATGAGGTGAGCGAAATTGCTGACTCGGCAAAAGCCAAATTTCAAGTCAACCTGGTGGATTTCCTGTGGGTCATGCAGGGGTGCCTCAAGAGGATTTTTTGTTTGTCCTGACATGATCTATGTGTGACGAGAATTTCATGAATCTAGGGCAAACTTGAATTTGGCCTCTCCCATAGGGGCCCGAAAAATGAAATTTCCAGGGGGCGCAGTGGAGCCGTGTTTTGGACTTAGTTTGTGGCGACAGTAAAATACGTAATTTTTCGCCAGACCTGACCACCATGCAAAAAATGGGGACTTTTCGTGCACATTCAGGGGGTCAAAATTGGGTTCAAAGAGAGAGAAAGTATAATAATAATTAAAACCGCAAGCGGTGATATCGGGCCCTCGCACTCCGCGCGCGTCGACCTGTGGCGCTCGTCGACCCGTGCCGCACTCGGAGGTTTTGTGATCGTGATGGGTCTCTAGAAAGTTGAATTCTTTTATAGGAAAAGGTATCTTTTGCTGTCGGCATAGACGCAATGGAATATTTGGGGGTGTGGTCACGGCTCCAGCATGCAAAATAGGGCACGGGTCTGATTGACTTTTTTGATGGGCTGTTTGTCTAGATGATGTGGAGCCAATTTGGTCTCACTGGGTGAAATGCCCTAGGAGGAGTTCATTCAAATAGCAGGCCTGAAAATGGCAAAAATTGACACTTTCAATTGAAGATGCTGGACTTCCTGTAGGGTTTGGAGTATGGCTCCAAGAGACTTTTTTGTATGTCTTAGGATGTTACATGAGTGTGCAAAATTTCAGAGGTGTAGATAAAATGTAACTCAGGGGCTAGATAAAAAACATGGTATATTATGATATTTAAAGCTGCCAGTAGGGGGCGCTCTAACGTTTATGGACTTTATGCATATCAATGTGTTCAGGGCAGGAGGCTTATCAAATAGATGAGGATTTTGTAAGGAATGGTGAAAGATATTTCATGTATTTCAGAGCAAAACTAATTCTGTGGACGGTCATACAAATTTTCATTTGCTTCTGTAGGGGGCGCTATTGCGCCTACAGTCTTGAATCTGTAGTTATGGATTCAGCCTGTACATTTTCATACATGTAGATAAAACGTAGCTCCGGGGCTACTCAAAAAACATGCTATTTTAAGATATTCCGAGCTGCCACTAGGCGGCGCTCTAACGTTTATGGACTTTATGCATATGAATGTGTTCAGGGCAGCATGCTTATCACACCACTGAATTTTGAGCCAGATTGGGCAAGTTGGCTTTGAGTTACAGCCATTTTTGTGTTCATGGCGAATCATCGAACTTTGCCGTCCCATAAGGGTCACGCCCTTTTGTCAAAAACTCACAGTTTTGAAAACACAGTAAGTCCAACTTCTTAAGGCTTTCAGGTGAAATTTGAGATGGTTCTGCTAAACCACCTTGGAGCTGGACCTCCAAGTGTAAAATATGACATTTCCTGTTCCCACTAGGTGGCGCTGCGACTGATATGAAATATTGTCATATGTATGTGTTCAGGGGGGCACCCTCATCCTACTGGAGAAGTTTGATGCACATTGGATCATGTAGGTATGAATGAGAGGCAATCAAAATTTCATGGCGAATGATCAAAGTTCAAAGGGGCATAAGGACCCCTCCCCCTTGGCAAAAACTCACCATTTTCGAGATTTAGATTCCCTGGGGGTGTAGGTTAGACAAACCAAATATGAAGATGATAACGTCTAAAACCTCTGAGTTATTAGAAAAGTGTGAGGGCTGCAAATCGCCAAATTTGCATAATTAATTCAAAATGGCGGACTTCCTGTTGGGTTTAGGGCATGGCTCCAAGAGGATTTTTTGTGCGCCTGGACATGATATACATGTGTATGAAGTTTCATTCATGTACGTGAAACACAGCGGTGGGGCTCCAGTTTAGGGGGCGCTAGCGAGCCATTTGGGCGCGCCCTTGCCCGAGCCCATTAAAATACTTAAATTTTCACCAGGTGTGACGCATGTGCAAAGTTTCATGAGTTTTTGAATATGATAAAGCCCCCAAAAGCCAATTCATTTGCCTGAATAATAAAAAAAAAAAAAAAAAAAAAAAAAAAAATAATAATAATAATAATAATAATAAACGAAGCAATTACAATAGGGCCTTCGCACAGTTCGTGCTCGGGCCCTAATTAAAGCCGCAAGCGGCGTTTTACGGCCCTCGCTGCCTGCGCGACCGCCAAACCCAGCGCGAGCCGTAAGTGAGCCCCCGCGAACCCCCAGCGAGCCACCTACGAGCTCCGCAAATCTCCAGCCAGCCACCTGCGAGCCCCGCAAACCCCACTGCATGCCGCCTGAGAGCCGCTGCTCCTGCAACCTGCGACCTGCCTTCCCTGCGAACAACCTGCCCTGCAAACAGCCTGCAACCCACCTGCGAGCCACCTGAGATCCCCCTTCAAGCTGTCAGAGAGCCACCTGTTCTGCCAAATGTAATCCCCACTGGCAAAAGATGAAAATCTTGGCAAGGATGGACATGATAAGACTGTTGAATCTATCTATTTGACTGTCGCGAAGTTGTCTACCTTTTTTCATGCATTTCAGAAAACCTAAATGTGATTCCCACCATCTAATGCTTTTGTTCCATCTGTAGGGGGCACTAGTGCACTTGTTGCTCTGAATCCACAAATCTAAATTAAGTCTTGTCCAGTACATAAGGGAAAGGAAATGGCAAGCAAAGTGCAGAAAGAGTGCGTGAGTGATTGCGCAATACGTGTGACAAGGTTGTGGTTTCTCCATAGTGAGGTCATGTTGACATTGGGGTGGTGGTCACGGCTGCAGCGTGCAAAAAAGGGCATAGGTCTGATTGACTTTTCTGATCAGGAGTATCTGAAGAACATGTAAAAAAATTTTCATGCATTTCAAAGAAAGTAATGCGGTGGACCTCCATACAAAATTGCAGTTTCTTCTGTAGGGGGCGCTATTGCAGCAATCGCCATTGTTTCTCCACTTATGGATTCAGTGTAGGTGTGTTCATAAATGATTCCATTTTGGGGCAGATCGGGCAAAGCACGTGCGATTGATGGCAGGAAAGAGGACAGAAATTTTTGGTCAAACGAACGCCAAATTCAGGGGCCTCGTGTGACAAGCCCGTTGAATTGAATACGAAGCCTTCGATAACTTTGGATGCCCCACGTCTCTAGGTAATGCTGAGCCATTTTGGGTTTAGTGGGTCAAATGCCCTAGGAGAAGTTCGCGCAAATACGAGGTGTCCAACAGTGCAAAATTGGCAAAAACAGAATTTCAAGCCAAGCTAGCGGATTTCCTGTGGGAATGTGGACATGGGTGTCATTGACTTTTTTGATCGTGCTGGGGTAAAGAATGTTTGTCTCGAATTGCATGCATGTCTGAGAAAGTAAATTGTTGGCTCCCCATATAAACGCAACGCACATTTGCGGTGTGGTGGCGCGTGTGGCGTGCAAAATTGGGCATAGGTCTGATTGCCTTTTCTGACCAGGAGGATCTGAGGATTGTGTACAAAAATTTTCATGCATACCAGAGAAACTAATTTTGTGGACCCCCATACAAATTTTCATTTTGTTCTGTAGGGGGCGCTATGGCATCAATCGACGTGGTTTCTGCACTTATGGATTCAGTGTAGGTGTGTTCATAAATGATTCCATTTTGGGGCAGATCGGGCAAAACATGTGCGATTGATGGCAGGAAAGAGGACCGGAATTATTGGTCAAACGAAGGCCAACTTCAGGGGCCTAGTGTGACAAGACAATTGAAATGAATACGAAGCCTTCGATAACTTTAGATGCCCTATGTCTGTAAATGATGCTGAGCCATTTTGGTGTTTGTGGGTCAAATGCTGTAGGAGAAGTTCGCGCAAATACAAGGTGAGCGAAATTGCTGACTCGGCAAAAGCCAAATTTCAAGTCAACCTGGTGGATTTCCTGTGGGTCATGCAGGGGTGCCTCAAGAGGATTTTTTGTTTGTCCTGACATGATCTATGTGTGACGAGAATTTCATGAATCTAGGGCAAACGTGAATTTGGCGTCTCCCATAGGGGCCCGAAAAATGAAATTTCCAGGGGGCGCAGTGTAGCCGTGTTTTTGAGTTAGTTTGTGGCGACATTAAAATACGTAATTTTTCGCCAGACCTGACCACCATGCAAAAAATGGTGACTTTTCGCGCATGTTCAGGGGGTCAAAATTGGGTTCAAAGAGAGAGAAAGTATAATAATAATAATAAATAATAATAATAATTAAAGCCGCAAGCGGCGTTTTACGGCCCTCGCTGCCTGCGCGACCGCCAAACCCAGCGCGAGCCGCAAGTGAGCCCCCGCGAACCCCCAGCAAACCACGTACGAGCTCCGCAAATCTCCAGCCAGCCACCTGCGAGCCCCGCAAACCCCACTGCATGCCGCCTGAGAGCCGCTGCTCCTGCAACCTGCGACCTGCCTTCCCTGCGAACAACGTGCCCTGCAAACAGCCTGCAACCCACCTGCGAGCCACCTGAGATCCCCCTTCAAGCTGTCAGAGAGCCACCTGTTCTGCCAAATGGAATCCCCACTGGCAAAAGATGAAAATCTTGGCAAGGATGGACATGATAACACTGTTGAATCTATCTATTTGACTGTTACAAAGTTTTCTACCTTTTTTCATGCATTTCAGAAAACCTAAATGTGATTCCCACCATCTAATGCTTTTGTTCCATCTGTAGGGGGCGCTAGTGCACTTGTTGCTCTGAATCTACAAATCTAAATTAAGTCTTGTCCAGTACATAAGGGAAAGGAAATTGCAAGCAAAGTGCAGAAAGAGTGCGTGAGTGATTGCGCAATACGTGCGACAAGGTAGTGGTTTCTCCATAGTGACGTCATCTTGCCATTGGGGTGGTGGTCACGGCTGCAGCGTGCAAAATTGGGCATAGGTCTGATTGCCTTTTCTGACCAGGAGGATCTGAAGATTGTGTAAAAAAATTTTCATGCATACCAGAGAACTAATTTTGTGGACCCCCATACAAATTTTCATTTTGTTCTGTAGGGGGCGCTATGGCATCAATCGACGTGGTTTCTGCACTTATGGATTCAGTGTAGGTGTGTTCATAAATGATTCCATTTTGGGGCAGATCGGGCAAAGCATGTGCGATTGATGGCAGGAAAGAGGACGGGAATTTTTGGTCAAACGAACGCCAAATTCAGGGGCCTCATGTGACAAGCCCGTTGAATTGAATACGAAGCCTTCGATAACTTTGGATGCCCTATGTCTGTAGATGATGCTGAGCCATTTTGGTGTTAGTGCGTCAAATGCCCTAGGAGAAGTTCGAGCAAATATGAGGTGTCCAACAGTGCAAAATTGGCAAAAACAGAATTTCAAGCCAAGCTAGCGGATTTCCTGTGGGAATGTGGGTATGGGTCTCATTGAGTTTTTTGATCGTGCTGGGGTACAGAATGTTTGTCTGGAATTGCATGCATGTCTGAGAAAGTAAATTGTTGGCTCCCCATATAAACGCAACGCACATTTGCGGTGTGGTGGCGCGTGTGGCGTGCAAAATTGGGCATAGGTCTGATAGGCTTTTCTGACCAGGAGGATCTGAAGATTGTGTAAAAAAATTTTCATGCATACCAGAGAAACTAATTTTGTGGACCCCCATACAAATTTTCATTTTGTTCTGTAGGGGGCGCTATGGCATCAATCGACGTGGTTTCTGCACTTATGGATTCAGTGTAGGTGTGTTCATAAATGATTCCATTTTGGGGCAGATCGGGCAAAGGATGTGCGATTGATGGCAGGAAAGAGGACCGGAATTATTGGTCAAACGAAGGCCAACTTCAGGGGCCTAGTGTGACAAGACAATTGAAATGAATACGAAGCCTTCGATAACTTTAGATGCCCTATGTCTCTAAATGATGCTGAGCCATTTTGGTGTTTGTGGGTCAAATGCTGTAGGAGAAGTTCGCGCAAATACAAGGTGAGCGAAATTGCTGACTCGGCAAAAGTCAAATTTCAAGTGAACCTGGTGGATTTCCTGTGGGTCATGCAAGGGGTGCCTCAAGAGGATTTTTTGTTTGTCCTGACAGGATCTATGTGTGACGAGAATTTCATGAATCTAGGGCAAACTTGAATTTGGCCTCTCCCATAGGGGCCCGAAAAATGAAATTTCCAGGGGGCGCAGTGTAGCCGTGTTTTTTGAGTTAGTTTTGTGGCGACATTAAAATACGTAATTTTTCGCCAGACCTGACCACCATGCAAAAAATGGTGACTTTTCGCGCATGTTCAGGGGGTCAAAATTGGGTTCAAAGAGAGAGAAAGTATAATAATAATAAAGAAAAATAATAATAAAGAATAATGGAGAATTCGAGCAAAAACAATTAGGCGTTTTCCCAGTCACCCCGACGCATACCTTTTCGGAAACGTCTCGACCTGACCCACGTCCCTATGAGGTCGGGGGTCACTGGCGACCGCGTCCCATGCGACGTGGGGATTTTAACGCATTTTGGGGTATGTGGGCATAGTGAATCCAATAGGCTCCTCGCCGAGACTTCGTCCGGCTCGGGCCTAATAAGAATAATGGAGAATTCAGCAAAGAACAATTAGGCGTTTCCCAGTCACCCCGACGCATACCTTTTCGGAAACGTCTCGACCTGACCCACGTCCCTATGAGGTCGGGGGTCACTGCGACCGCGTCCCATGCGACCCGTGGGGATTTTAACGCTTTTGGGGTATGTGGCATAGTGAATCCAATAGGCTCCTCGCCGAGACTTTCGTCGGCTCGGGCCTAATATAAAGAAAAATAATAATAATAATATAATAATAAAGAATAATGGAGAATTCGAGCAAAACAATTAGGCGTTTTTCCCCAGGCACCCGAGCATACCT